>NC_067123.1:19875400-20175400 GCF_021347895.1 Acanthochromis polyacanthus
TCCTTTCCAATCTTCTTTGATGTCACATAAGACTCAGCCAACTCACAGGCAAGCCGCATCAGAAAATCTGGCCGCCTTTCCGTCCTTCCTGTGCAGGCTTGATATAGCACATGGGCATTCAGGGCTGCCATGTCAACCATATTATAAAACACACTGACAGGCCATCTTCTTGTTCCTGCCCGTACGCTGTACTGCCGCACCATCTGATCCATGGCGTCCACACCGCATTTAGTGGAGTTGTACTGGGTGATGGTGCTTGGCTTTCTTTTGCGGCTGTCTTCAGTCTGAATCACACTGTGCATGCTGCTCATAACGTAGACTGTCTTCTTCCGGCTGGCTGCGTACACTGTCAGTGTTGCATCAGTTGTTGAAAACACCTGAGTGCTGAACTCACTTTGCTTTATCTCTCGAGCTGAAGGGGGAATTTCTCTGCGAATTTTATTGAGTGTCCCAAGAATGGTAGTTTTCCGGCTGCGTAATTTTCTTGCAAGTGAAATTGATGTGAAAAAATTGTCCGTCGTGACAGTTCTGCCCTGATCAAGAAATGGTCCCATCAACTTCATTACCACACTCTCAGACAGTCTCTCCTCTTTGGGACGGCCAGGTTCTTTGCCAACATATGGAAAGACATTGCAAATATACTTTGATTTCAAGTCACACGCCACCCAAAACTTGATACCAAATTTATCCGGTTTTGTAGCAATATATTGCAGAAAAGGGCAACGTGTCTTTGATGGATAAAGTTGTTCATCGATTGTGATGTGCCGACCAGGTCTGTAGAATGTGACACAATTCTGTCGAAATGATTCCCATAATTCGGAAATAGCTGCAAACTTGTCTGTCTGCACTCGCTCAGCCCGTGTGTTCTTGCTATCAAACCGTAGGTGCTGCATTATGTCTTTGAAGCGGTCGCTACTCATTGTTTCCATAATCCGTTTGTTTCCATACATCTCTGACCAGTTGTCAGACAATGATGGAACCTTAGTCACCCCTCGCCAGATGACAACTGCAATGAAAGCCATTAGTTCTGGAATAGCCATGAACCAATCCACAGTCTCTGTTTCCCTTGCATGCTCAATTGTGCATGCTTGAATGGTACGAAGCATCTGGAGAGTGAGAAAACAGAGGAAGCTTTGAAGGCGAGTTTTGATCCTTATTCTGGCTTCATGTGTTGGCTCTCCTTCTGCAGCGTAAGGTTCAATAGGAGCGAATTTCAGATTTCGTCCAACCTCTTCCTTGCACCACACTGTGCCATCTTTTGCGGTCTCCGTTAGTGCGGTATCCAGCCGTTTTGTCCTCTTCTGGGGAGGGGGAGCGTCTTCCTCTGCAAATTGAACAAATTTATATCGTTAGCAAAGACAAATGTACCAATGTAGAAAAGAGTCAAATTATATCACATCTTTTCATTGTTCTGTTTGTCTTTATTCTGAACTCTGTCAGTATTGTGGCCCTTGGTTCAGAAGTTCACATTTTTCGGGCTCCTTCTGTGAAAACATTGATGACCTCTGATCTAAAATGTGTCATTTTTTATCTAGAAATTTGTAAAAAATAAATAAATAAATAAATAAAATAAAATAAAAATCTTGAAGTTAAAAAAATATTCCCCAAAAGAACAAAATCTTTGAAATTAAATGTGAAGTATTCTGAAACAGAAATTTGATGTTTGAGAAATCTTACCCGAAAACTGCTCCGAGTCAGAATCTGACTGAAGGTCTATGTCCTCTCCATCAGAGTCAAAAGCGCTTGTTTCAGTCAGAATCATTTGCAAAGCCTGCTCAGTAGTGAATCTTCTCTGCATCTTTTTTTGGAGAGGTCTTGGAGCAGATGACGAACTGGCAGGTTGTCCACTGGGATCTTGTATGTCTCATATAGCTAATGTAGCTAATGACCACAAAAGTGTTTTTCAGACTTTTTATGCCAATCCCCCCTGGGAAGGGGGAGCATATTTCCTCCCACCCCCCGCCCACACACACCTTTCACACCTTCCACACCTTCCACTGTTCTCCCATCCAGAAGCTGCCACATAATTAGCGTAATGATCAGTCCACATCCCAGGGAAGGAGCAGAATCCCCCCTGGGAAGGGGGAGCATATTTCCTCCCACCCCCCGCCCACACACACCGTTCACACCTTCCACTGTTCTCCCTGCAAGAAGTTGCCACATGATTAGCATAATGCACATTCCGGGGCAGACAGAGCAGGACAGGAGGATTAAATGATCCCTCTTCAGTCCTTAAAGGAGTATCCTAAAAGCATAGTCTTGCGAGTGATATATCACAGTAACTCAAGTTAGACATTATGATGTTCTGGACCTTTGCTGACTGGACCTCTCTGAATTTTAGCTGAATACCCCTGGCTTAGAAGAAGAGGGACATGAGTCTAGAACTTCTAATGACCCAACATCAGTCAGTGGAGAAAAAATAAGAAAAAGAAAGCAAAGCTAAATGAAACTATTTCAGTGTTTTAATAAGCCTGTTGCTTGTCCTGTGAATACTGCCGCTTTAGGGAACACGACAGCTGGAGATAAGGTTAAAGTTTAGGAAAGGGAGCCTGATGAAGAGGAAACATCAGGTCTCCCTGATGAAGAGGAAACATCAGGTCTACCTGATGAAGAGGAAACATCAGGTCTACCTGATGAAGAGGAAACATCAGCTCTACCTGATGAAGAGGAAACATCAGCTCTACCTGATGGCAGGAGGAGGAGCTGCTGACGCTATAATGTCTATAAGTATCTAATTGGTAGTTTGAAATAAAGGAGCTGCTGTTGTGTGTGTGTGTGTGTGTGTGTGTGTGTGTGTGTGTGTGTGTGTGTGTGTGTGCGCGTGCGCGCGCACGTGGACATGTGAGTGCACGCGCACATATATGAGAACCTGACCTGGCTTTGGTTTATGAGGTTGGAGTATTCCCACTAGAAAAAACTAGACTACACCCCTGGTTATGACTGTCATTACTGTGTACACAACTTGCTTTGATTTAGAGTTAGGGGAAGTGCAGTGGGGGCAGGCAATACAATGAAAGTCAGTCTGTCTATGAACGCCAGCGCAAGAGCTTTATTGTGATGGGCAGGAGCTTTATTGTGCACCGGCAGGCTCCGAAGCCCCGCCCACCAATGAAACGGAATATGGAGTCGTATTTTCATTTTGGGGGTCAAAACGAAAAAACGAACCGTTTCCTGTTTTGTTTGTTTTTTTGTTCAAAACGAAAAAACGAAAAAACGAACCGTTTCCTGTTTTTTTGTTTTTTGCTCAAAACGAAAAAACGTCTTGATTTTTTTGTTTCTGCTTGTGTCTTTTATAGCCAGGAAACAAACGGATAAAACGTACCTTGTCCTTTGGGACCTTACAAAAAATAAAAAGTTTACTGTAACCAAAATAAAATGTAGAATGACAGAATTCAGGGGGGAGAATAGAAATCAAGAAATAAAATTCAAAAACCAACAAACATGTATGCATGTTAAGGATCTGAGTTTCTTCCCTGACAGCAGCAGGCTCAACAGTTGCTGGCCAGGGTGGGTGCTGTCTGTCCAGATCTTTTTTACTCTACTGATGCTACAGGAGGTCACCATGTTCTGACAGAATTCAGGGGGAGAATAGAAATCAAGAAATAAAATTCAAAAACCAACAAACATGTATACTGTAACATTCACAACCTGTCATCTGCATTTGGCCACATTTCCATCCATTACATCTGATGTCGTCTCTGAGATGCATTGTGGCTAGAACCTTTATGAGTGTCTCCTTTTTATGGTTTCTGATGAGGCCAAACACAGATCACCTGAATCGGGTTTCAGCTGACAACTACACTCAGCTGTCTGTAATTACCTAATCTTTTCATTTATTTTAATTTTCAATATTTTGAAATGATTTTCAATAGATTTCAGTGTGGCTGCAGCAGAAATCCCCCATGCCCACCCCCCCATCATTCTGTTTTGACTGTGGTTTGAACACTGTGTGTTAGCATTTGAAAAATGTGCTGTAAAAGTCCAGTGTTTTGCAGGCGATGAACTGGAAACTGAGAAAAGAGTTCATGAATTTTGGTGACTGTTGTCACTGAATGCGTTTTGTGTGAAAGCAATGGAAAGTGATTCACAGTTCGGTCCACATGGACTTCTGTTTTGCAGACTGTGTTAACAGTTTTGAACATGTGACTTCAGTTTCGACCGCCAGGTCACCATGTTCTCCAGGTAAGGCAGAGGGCAACCAATGATTTTCTCTGCAGTCCTGGTGACTCTCTGCAGAGTTTTCCTATCTGCTTAGGAGTCCACTGCAAAACAGAAGGTCCAACCCGGTCTCACAAGGATTTGTGAAACTGTCACGTAAATTAATCTATGGTTATGTGCGCACCAACACGATTTCTCATATTTTACGTGTTGCTCACAACGAAATTCAAACCAATGTATTTCAAGCAGAGGACTTTTCATGCCACTCAGAACGTATTTCAAACGAATATTTTTAATGTAAAAGCGCTGCGAATCCAACGCTATATTTTGCATTACATCGTCCCATATATATAATGTGATGCCTTTATTTTTGCTGCAGGATTTGAGTATTTGAGATTAAAAAACGTTAGTGTTTGTTTGTTTGCAAACAGGTTTGATTTTGTTTTCATATCTGAATCTTAATCACACCTGAATAGAACGTTTAATTAATCAGATATTCCTCGTGTGTCATGTTTCTCCTCGGTCAGATTTAAGCGAGTTACGTAGGGCATTTTGAATCGGTATATTATATTTTTAATGTAAAAGCATTGCAAATCCAACGCTGTATTTTGCATTCGCAGGGGCCGGCAATTAGATGTGGCTTCGGGCCAAAATTTGTGTACCGTAAACATTATTCGGCCGTTTGACCGACGGAACGGTGCGCTGGTATTTATTAAATAATTTTGATGAGTGGATATCCGATACCTGTATAGCTCAGCATGTTAAGCAGGTGACTCATGTATAAGAGCTGGTCTTGGATGCGGGTTTGATTCTGGTCTGCTTTATTATGATATTTTGGAAGTTTTTCATACACAAATGCAGATTTCTAAACGGACTGCTGTAAAACTTTTTAACATGATTGAAGATATCAAACTCATGGACAACTCCTAACCCATTGGACATTCATGCGGACAGACTCCTGTTTCAATTTAAAACAAAACAAAACAAAACAAAACAAAACGTGCAGCACTTCAACACCTTTCTTCTTCGGTGGTGTCTGTGTAAAACAATGTCCAACATGCAAACAGCATACCGAGCGCCATGAAGCACAAAATGCAGGTGTAAATCAATGGGGTGCTGAACATAGTGATATTCATAGCGGAAATAATAGATAATAATAATAATGACAGGTAATAGAATATTCTGAAATTAAGCTCGACTGTAGACAGGTATTTTGAAATACATTGGTTTGAATTTCGTTGTGAGCAACACGTAAAATATGAGAAATCGTGTTGGTGCACACGTAACCATAGATTAATTTACGTGACAGTTTCACGAATCCTTGTGAGACCGGGTCAACCAACGTTGCACAATAGGTCAGCATAGACTGTATGGTGGCCCAATAGGAGGACACCTGCAGTCTTTCCTCCAGGTGGTTCCTCCTCAGGACCCAAAGGAAGTGAAGTTTCTGCTGTGCCTTTTTTAACCAGTTTTCCTGTGTTGGCTGTCCAGATGAGGTCCTCAGATAGGTGGGTCCCCAGGAACTTAAAGGGAGCCACTTTCTCCACACATGGTGTTAATGGATCGTGAAGTATGGTCCCCTCTATGCCTCCTGAAATCAATGACCATCTCTTTGGTCTTCTTGGTGTTCAGCTCCAGGATGTTCCTGAAACTCCGCCCTGCCAACTCCTGTATTTGATCCCAGTACGCTGTTTCACCACCCCCCATAATGAGAACAACCACAGTAGTGCCATCAGCAAACTTTTTCACAGCTTCATTCTTTTTTCTCATCTGCCGGAACTTTAGTTCATCTTTTGCCAGGTAAGACAAAATCTAACACATTTCAAATGCTAATGGAACTTTATACACTACGGGTCAAAAGTTTGGACAGTGTTAGGTTCAAACCTGAAGAATACACAAACAGCACAGGAAGAAAAGACAGCACTCACGAGCTCCGGTCTTTTACTTGCACAAGGAGAGAGAGAGAGGCTACAGCTCTGTAGTATGCATCGCTGCAGCCCCACAAACTCTGGAGAGCCTGCCTCTCTCCTTGTCCTTTCATTTCCTTCTCACACAATCATACGATACAGAGGAGTCATCATACGTTAGTCATAAGATATCAGAGCAGTACAAAGACAGAACATGTGTTACTTGCATGATCTTATAAGAGCGAGTCAGCTCACTATAGGAACAAGTCAGCTTTGTTCTTTAGTTGTTTCTTCAGAGAACATGCAGGTCACAAATCACATTTTCCCATTCAGTGCTTTTTATTTATTTGTATTGTTTTCTACATTGTAGATTAATACTGAAAATTAACACTTTCTTGTTTACAACATAATTCCATATTTATTCATTTATAGATGTGATTTCTTCAGTATTAATCTACAACGTACAAAATAATTCAACAAAAAAACACTGAATGAGAACGTGTGTCCAAACTTTTGACTGGTGTTGCAATTAATCTGGATTATAGTGAATTTGGCTGAATGCTTAAATGCGCAATCAGCAATCCAGGACAATAACTATGTAGTGATATCTATGCTGTTCTTGTTTGACATTGACATACTGGTGATTTATTAAGATATGATAAGATAAACTTTACTGATCCCACATTGGGCAAAGTTCACCACGTAAAATGTATCTTTCTTATCTTTTCTTAATAGATCACCAGTATGTCAATGTCAAACAAGAACAGCATAGATATCACTGCATAGCTACTGTTCTGGATTGAAGATTTCACTTATGAGCATCCAGCCAAATATTGGTGCTTTCTGTAAATTTAGTAATTAAACAAAGTGAAATATTGTGGCTTTAATGCTCCCATTCTTAAACCTCACACTGATCCATGTATAATATCTGAAACTAGTGAAACTATTTATACATTTTTATTCAGTTTTATTCAGTTATTTAAATCTCATTGGGCTTATTGCATTGAATTTTCCAGTTTCTTCTCTTTTAAATTGATGATTAGTTTGTCAGTTTCCGCTGATCTTTGTCATAGAGACATTATTTTGGCATCTGTAAATGTGTATTTGAACTGCTGCATCAAATGGATCAATTAAAACAACATTTGGAACATGAGTAATTTTACACAACAGTGAAACAAATATTGCAGCAAAATTCACTTTGAACACTTTCATTATTCATCTACTACTTAATTTTAGATGATTTCCCCAGACTCATATTACAAATAAAATGCCACATGAAGTAAACAAGCAAGTAGTTTTGATTACCAAGATGGAGATGTTTGTTGTTCTGATTGTTGTTGTGCCGTTCTATTCATAAAATAGACATTCATGAAATTAGATATTTGCAGTCAATTGCAGATGCAAATAACAGGTCAGATTACTGACGTGAAGTGACAATGTGGTTGCTTGGGAACATAAATGCCAGAGGATACTGGCACATGGATAAGGGACAATATTTCATAAGGGCCCTGTCACACTCTAGCATATATGGCCAATGTCCGAGGAACGAATATTTCGAAAAATTGTTTATACGCACAACTTTTCAGCGTATGGGGTCGATTTTCGATTAATGACCGTTAGAGTAACGTGAGCCTAGCGTACCGTCAGCGTATAAGTAGCGTATGAGTAGCGTACGCATAGCGTATGTCAGCGTATGTCAGCGTATGTGATGTGATGTGTATTTGAGTTGGATGTATAGCGACGTATGAGTAACGTATATCAGCGTACCTCCGACGTATCAGAAACGTATGCGGAACGTATGTGGAACGTCAGCCTAACGTATGAGGAGCGTACACAGCTGGTGATGTTGGGACCAACCCTGTCCAGCAGTTCATCATACATTTCTGGAGGCATGCGTAGGAATTCCTGAAGGCTCTCTGATCTTCATTTCTCAATTCAACCATAAGCTGGTCATAAAGGCTAAATTGACGCCGCCTTCCCATCCAAGGTCATTCTACACCTTCTTCTTCTGTGTCTAGCATACTCAACTGCCAACTGTAACAAATCTTGGTGATGTTGCAGCACAGCAACCTCCATCTCTGAACTGCTGGTACAAACTGATACAGATTTGGAAATGTGAGACTTTACATACCCCCCATACGCTGGAAATACGCATGTAATACGCATGGGATAAGTTGGCTGTACGCTCAGAACACGTTAGGCATAAGTTGAGTACGTTAGACTGTCATTAGAACTACCATCATAACGTTAGCCATTCGTTAGACACACGTCAGACACACGTTCATTATACGCTCCTCTAACGCTAGGTTTCCTGACCCACTCAATTTCAACGTATGAGAAGCGTACTCGACGTATGAGTAACGTACCTTCAGCGTACCTCTAGCGTGTTCAGCGTATAAGAAACATATGAGGAGCGTAAAATCCATACGTCGGCATACGCTGAAAATGTTTGTGCATGTTCAAAAAATTCTTTGGCCGTCAGCGTACATCAGCGTACACCGAAGTACCCCGGCGTAGTAGAAACGTATTCCAGTGTACCCCTAGCGTGTTTCAGCGTATGTCAGCATATTCCCAAAAAGTCCATACGTTCCTCAGACGCTGGCTCTATATGCTAGAGTGTGACAGGGCCTTAAGGTGTGTATTGAAACCTGACTATTTCCCTGCTCGTTGCATCCACAGACTGGACACTTTCTCCATTCAAGCTGCCATCCAAGATGCGTTACAAATTCACCACCAGGGTTTTCATTTTCCTCGTGGGCATCACAGTAATTCCATTTTTTTTCAACTCTTTGTGGAATTTCTCTGTGTATGTCCTCAGCCATTGGGAGCTGAGCCTTTGTGCCTGTCACAAATGTTTGAAAGAGGGTGATCCATGCTTAACAGACCTTATCAAGGAGTCTCCTACACCTTTTTTGTCAAAGCAATATAGAACCTCAGAGGACGATTTCAACTGGTGGAAGGTAAATGTCAATGTACTTTAATGGCACAACACAATTGTTCTGTTTCTGTTTTAGATACACTGACTGGTTCTGAAGTAAAATCTCCATCTACTTTGGGTTTTTGTACATTTTTTCATACCTTTTTTGAGAGGAATTTCACCTGAGTGCTTCATAATGAAAGCCACCCCGTGCTTTGCAGCGAGGTGGAGCAGCAGCTGTGAGAAATGTTTGAGTTGTTTGAGATCATTTCAAAGAAGATTACCCTGAAAATACCAGAGTCTATGCTGTAATCATGTGTGTAGTTAGCTCATTTGAATCCATCTTTGGAAGAGTGAACTTCATCACTAAGTGAAATGAGAGAAAAAAAACGGACAGAAAACAAATGTCTAAAACAATTCATATAAAAATGGTCTCTCTGGAAAGCTGCAGTGACCTCATACTAATGACCCTGATAAACACCTTTCACAAGCTGCTCTGTACATCTCCTCATTTTTATGAATCCCTACAGTGGAGGTGGAGTGTGCATGTCCCACAAAGCCACAGTAGACATTAATTAATGCGAGATATATGAGGTTGAAATGAACAGAACTCTCCTTTAAGGACTGTAAGTTCAAGAAACCACATCTCTGGTAGGTTGAGCTGCTGTGTGGTCAATCGTACAGTGACATCTTCCTTGTGTTGTGCTTGCCAGGATTTATATGGGGAAAAATGCAACTTCACTTTCTTCAGTGCAACAGTGGACAAGCTGTTTCAGATATTCCCACCCGTTCCAGATGTTTTAGAACCCAGGCCTGACCGCTGCAGGACGTGTGCTGTGGTGGGAAATTCTGTAAATTTGAAGGGATCACATTATGGACCTCTGATAGATTTTCATGATATTGTAATAAGGTAAACAATCATTTAATTCAACATTCATTGAAGTCTCTCACTGTACAGTCTCATCCTTTCAAAAAAAAAAAAAGAAAATACAAATATGGCAGCTGCCTTTAAAATGTATTTTATTTTGACACTGAGATAAATTCAGCAAAATGTACTCAAGTAGCTTCACGTTGACACTGTGACCTCTCAGAGTCGTCATTCCTCAGAATTTACCGTGAACTTCAACTATATAATTGTGCTATAATGGAGTGATATTAAATATGTATACATCTGTGCCATTTAGAATGAACTATGGTCGTACTACTGGCTATGAAGCAGATGTTGGGACCAAAACAACCCATCATGTCTTCTACCCAGAGAGCGCTACTTCGCTGGCAAACACCACTTATCTTTTGTTTTTTCCATTCAAGATAAGCGACTTTCTGTGGCTCCTCAACAAACTTGATCCAGAGTAGGTCAGACTCTTCTACTTTCTGTATCCACTGTTGGTCTGTTGACTGTGAAAAAAAAACAAGTAAAAATCAGTATTGGGTCCATATTTGGAACTAAAGCTTAGGCAAATATAACCCTATTGGACTGACTTGAAATACTGGTGCAAACAGCTGAACAACATCTATAAGGAGCTTTAGCTGACTGTGTGAAAAGTACAATAGTGTGTGTTCAGTTCGCTTATCAATAGCTTCTCCAAAGAAACTTAGTTGGATTTTCTCATGATTTCTTACTGTTTCATTCACACACTCAACCTTGTTCTGACACACAACATCTTCAAAGCCCCCTTTTGATTTTACTGCTATTTACAATAGATAAGAAGACAACTACTTTATCAAAGGTCCAACACATGCAGCGTCATTGTGAGCGACTGTCATATGTCATAAGTCACATGCTGCAGAGATGCATGTGTTTTTATCTGCGGTTATTGGTTACATCTACCTGTTCAGCGTTGCTTATTTGTTGTTTCTCACTGTTCATTTATTCTTTCTGTCCTCTTACCCCAGCCAGACGAGAAAGGTGGCCATCCATTCCTTAATGCCAGGGATTAAAGCAAAAAAAATTTTTTTGACTGAATTTTTTTTCAGACCAGTTCATATTCCCCTGCAATATGCTGCACTACACATTAAGAATGACACCTTTTTCGTGCAATAGTTTCCCAAAGATTTCAAGAAAAAAGGTTAAATGCTGTATTAGTCCCTCAGTTTCTCTAATACAGCATTTAAGTTGTTTTGAGCGGTTTATTTATTGTTGTCATTTGCTTTTAACTTAAATGTTTTGTTCTATTCAATTAAAACTGATGCTTTTTGCAGGGCTTGACTCAGTTTGTATTGGAGTCAAACAAGTAACCATCTACAAATCTTTTCTGTTCAGGTTTTATTCCTCAGGAACAGGACAGAACAATTATAAATAGAACAATTAACAAAAGTGCAATAGTGCCAGAACTAAACACAAGTTTGAATTATTTATTTTGTTTTTTGGAGGTAAAACCAAATAATTTAAGCACACTCGATGTTCGTTTCTGGGTTTTCTTTGGTGTTGCTGCGACTCCAGCTGGCTGACAGTTCAATTTGGTGCTGAACAGCAATGCCATGTGTGCAGAGATAGGAGGCATGTGCATTTGAAATGGACAATCTGAAGAGTGCTCTCAGATCTTGTGCAATGGACTTGACTAGGTCAACGAGTGGCTGAGACATGGTGAAAGACAGGTCATGCTCAGCGATGAATGCGCATATGCGAACTTTCAAGTTACACACACAGTCAGTCATAGTTGCACAGATCTCACTTGTTGTTGTTGCACCTGGCAAGGAGGTAGTGTACTGCAGGGAACGAACAGCACTTCTGCCTGATGGCGCATAAGCACTTTTTTTTGCCATTACTGCCATACTGAATATTTTTGTGGCACACAACACAAACACAAGTTCCTGGCAGTTTTAGCTTTTTGCACCAAGAGCTAACTGGCTTTCCGTCGTCGCCTGTCTCATTAAGCCATGCCCATCTCCATTTGTTTTTTAACATATTTATCAATTCTGAAACGTTCGAACCTTCTTTCAGAATCAGTGAGTCCACATTAGCATGTGGAAAATACGGCAAACTCGGTGCGGGACCTGACGTAAACAGGCACGGGCGGGGGTGAGCGCGCACGCGGGCCACGACTTGAGTGTCTCACCACTGTTGGAGCGAAGCAGCCGACGCGGGACAGACAACAGGCGCGGGTGGTGGTGGAAGCCACTGGTGGCACGCGCTGGGCTAGACCGGACCCCTGAGCCCCGAACGCCTACTGGACCTCCGCTACCGCGTCATGGACGTTTCATTTGTGCATTAGCGCGGCACCACAGCCCCGCTTGTCCGGCCGGCTGAGGAGGGGGTGCTTTTTTTATTTTTTATATTTTCTGGTTACATTGTCCCCTCATACCAGCGGACCCGTTCATACTTTGTTTTTTCATCACTGGAGCGGAATGGCTGAGAGAAGCTCCAGATCCTTCTCTGGGGGGCAGTGGTGAAGCCGCCGTCCTGTGTTTCTGATTGGCTAATAGCAAGGCTCTGACTGGCTTTACTGGTTTACACCAGCGTCATTAATTCCATAGTCAAAACTCAATCACAACAAATGCGCGTGCAACTTTTTTTTCCCTCCCTCTTTTTCCAACTGACGGAAATCCGTCTACAGACGGAGAACTTTAATCCCTGCTTAATGCACTTAGTCACCAAGCGCTTACTGAGGGTGTAATTGTTGGGTTTCTCTCTCTCATACTGTTAGGTCTTTACCTATGTAAAGTTCCCTGAATTTAGTTATGTCTTGATTCAGTGCAGCTGAAATAAAATGAAATTGAATTAAAGAATGAATTTTACCTCTAACAGGGAAGACAGTGCTGTGAACTCAAAGAGGATAGCTAACAAGGATCTGGTAAGTATTTTAAATTGCTTTGCATGAATCTGATGTTTCATAGACACCTGGGTGATACAATGTATTCTCTGCAGAAAGGAATGGTTCTAAATGTCAGATTAAAGGCTATAGTTTGTCTGGTTCCTATCAGGTGATGATCCTCAATCCAGCTTTCATGAGGTATGTTCATGACGCTTGGCTGGGACAGAGGGGCTACTATCCATCCACGGGCTTTCTGACTTTTGCACTCAGCTTGCTGATTTGTGATGAGGTAAGCGGTGTAAGTGGTGTATCTGAAATTAATATATGTACTGAGATCTATCTGTCTATACTCTGATCAACCACAGCATTGAAACCACTGTCAGAAGAAGTTAATAACACTGATCATCTCTTTACAATGCAATGTTCTGCTGGGAAACCTTTGGTACTGGCATTCTACTACATGTCACAAAATCTTCCTCAGAATTGCATGAGGAACATGACAAAGAGCCCAAGGCGTAACTCCGTAGATCTTGATCTGATGGAGCATCTCTGCACCAGAACAAGCCCAACTCATGTAGACTTTACATTCTTTCATTGTGTAGGGCAGAGTGGTTGTGTACGTTTGAGCAGCATCATAGGTGAGCTGGTGTGCTAGACATTTCATCGATGATCAGCAAGATATTTTAATGTTGTGGTTGATCTCTGTCTGTCCGTCCATCTGTCCGTCCCATGCTCTAATTATTTATCTGCTCTGGGATTCATTATATACTTTCTGTTTTTCCAGGTCAACGTTTTTGGGTTTGGAGCAGACAGTGATGGAAACTGGAACCACTACTATGAACAACACAAATACAAAGACCTAAAAACTGGAGCCCATCCTGGAACATTTGAATATCAAACTATTGAGAAATTACATAAAAGACAAATGATCGAATTTTTTAAAGGATGGTAGTGTTTTTTTTCTTTTTTCTTTGAATAGCATACACATGAGCAGCACAAAATGAGCAGCTTTGGTCTTTTCACATCTACACACGGAGGGTTTTATTTTTAAGTTGTATAGTATGAAGTCCCGTATGATGCTTAGTGTAAAATATACAGTTGACTAAAACAGCTGTACTAAGCCAGCAACTATGGATTTTAGTGTGTGTGTTGGTTCAGTATCTATTACATTCTGGTCTAAAATGTTCATTTTTCTGATTCACTTGGTTATTTGACTTCAAAAATAGCAATTTAAATAATAATAATAGTAAGCATGAGGGGATTTGGACTGTGACATGTGACCTTGTTAAACATATAGGGGTGGGGTTTTATTTGTCTGTTTTATGAGCAATAATTATGATAACAAAAATCACCAAATCAATAAATTTGGAACTATTGCTCTTTTTCTATTTGACTTGTTGTTCTTCTGCTAATTTCTTCTTCAGCTCAGTTTATTTACCTTTATTTAACCAGGAGGTCCCATTGAGATGAGAGATCTCTTTTAGAGATCTTAAAGTCGATACATGATTCACAAATAAACAATAAACAGATTGTCAGCCATTCAAGGACAGTCATCTCACAAGAAAAACAAAGACATTCTTCCTTCACTGTATTCTTTATGGTATTCTTAGCTCATTAATGGATATGAATGTTTCCAGTTTAAGAGATTATTCCATGACCATCCTGCATATTGGGAGAACGCTGTTTTGCCAACGTCTGTTAGAGTCCAGGGAACATTTAAAAGCAACCACTTGGAGGTGCGCAGATGGTAACTGCTCAAATTGAAAGTGAGAAGGGTGCTGATATAATCTGCACCACTTAACCATCATTAGGGTTGCAGGGGTCTATCCCAGCCGACTTAGGGTGAAGGCAGGGGCTACACATAGAGACAAACAACCACACTCACATTCACACCTACGGACAATTTAGAGTTACCGATCAACCTGAGCATGTTTTGGACTGTGGGAGGAAGCCAGAGTACCTTGAGAAAACCCACACATGCACAGGGAGAACATGCAAACTCCATGCAAAAAGATCCCAGGAAGGCAGGAACTCAAACCGGGGCAAAGGGAAAGTGCTGATCAACAAGCCACTGAGCAGTCCCTGGATGAGAAATGTAGTATAATAATAACAACATCCACAGCTGTCTGTGTCTGTGACAGAGTATTATAAAAGTTGAAGTTAGAGTCAGTTATTAACCCAGTCCAAAATGGGACAAGTAAGACTCAACCATTTGTCTCTGGTGTCAGCTGAGAGAGATGTGGTTCAGATGCTGGATTTTCAGTGATTTAATCAAGAACTTTGCTGCAAAAGAATCCAGAAAAGTTGACACAGTAGAACACTGCGGTTGACTGTTTAAACCTTAGTTAGTTGATCTCTCTACAAGCCACACAGCAAATAGTATGTGATGGATGACAGCCTTCATACTAGCCTAGCCGCGCTAGACCCATGTTCTGAAGACGCAAGGGTCTAGGCACGCTCGACAGGGAGGGAGGCGGGCTAAAAGGTTATCTATCAAATCCCTCTGCAGCAATTGGGTAGGTATACAACCAATCAGCGCAACGCATAGGCTGACGTAGTTCCTAGAGCGCTGGATTGTGGCTAAGTCCCATTAGCTTCCCAACCAGTGGAGCCAACTGGTATATTAAGGATTTGCCATATCCCGTCGCCATAAGTCCAAATACATCTTTCTTTTCAATGAAACACTTCAGTGCCGTTCTTTGTTTATCTTTCAAGTTGAATTTTAGCTTCAAATCTTTAAGGGCTGTGGCCAAAGCCCAGTTGAAAGACAACTGTTTATTGTGCGCCGGTTGTTTCTGTCAGAATCGTCGCGCCTCTGTCGTCACTTAGTTACGCCCGCCTTCTGACTCTACACTTTTCTTTCATTTGTATCGCATTTTAAGAATAAAGGATAATTAATATTGTGGGTTTTTTTTTTTTAATAGAAGTGGGGGCAGGTCACAGAGGTGTGGGAGGAGAATATAAGAGAGACCACCTATAAGAAATAGGTGGTCAGGCTGAAGCTCTGCTTGGCTGCTGCAACTGCCACCATCGGCTGCACCTGGGTGACCCCTTTGTCTGTTTGCTTGGTGAGCTGTATGTTATACATGGAAATGAGTGAAAACTGGAGCTCCAGAACATAACTCCTTGCTGTTTGGCTGCTTTTTATGGTGTCATTATGCTTTGCCTTTAATGCCGTTTGGTTCATCTGAATTGTAGAGGTTTGTCACCACCAAAAGCCTATAATTATGCTGCATTTTCTTCTTTGTCTCTCATTATCTTATCGCTTCCTAAAAACACAGTTCAAATCTACTACTGTTAACGCTAAGATCCCATAGCAGTCAATACCTTTACTCTGTGTGCATACTCTTGAGCCTGATGTGTAGAACACTGGTTGTATTTTGTACGCTCAAAAGAATTTGGAGCCAATCTGGTCTTTAGCCCAGGGATCTCCACCTTTTAAATAGGACCCTGAGTGCTGCTACTCACAATGCAGTTGTCTTTTAGGAAAGTGTTGTTCTGGTGGCTCACTAATACATTATCTATCTATCTATATCTATATCTACAGTGCCTTGCGAAAGTATTCGGCCCCCTTGAACTTTTCAAACTTTCGTCACATTTCAGGCTTCAAACATAAAGATATAAAATTTTAATTTTTTGTCAAGAATCAACAACAATTGGGACACAATCGTGAAGTGGAATGAAATTTATTGGATATTTAAACTTTTTTAACAAATAAAAACCTGAAAAGTGGGGCGTGCAATATTATTCGGCCCCTTTACTTTTAGTGCAGCAAACTCACTCCAGAAGTTCAGTGAGGATCTCTGAATGATCCAATGTTGTCCTAAATGACTGATGATGATAAATAGAATCCACCTGTGTGTAATCAATCTCCATATAAATGCACCTGCTCTGTGATAGTCTCAGGGTTCTGTTTAAAGTGCAGAGAGCATCATGAAGACCAAGGAACACACCAGGCAGGTCCCAGATACTGTTGTGGAGAAGTTTAAAGCCGGATTTGGATACAAAAAGATTTCCCAAACTTTAAACATCTCAAGGAGCACTGTGCAAGCAATCATATTGAAACGGAAGGAGTATCAGATCACTGCAAATCTACTAAGACCTGGCCGTCCCTCTAAACTTTCACCTGGAACAAGGAGAAGACTGATCAGAGATGCAGCCAAGAGGCCCATGATCACTCTGGATGAAGTGCAGAGATCTACAGCTGAGGTGGGAGAGTCTGTCCATAGGACAACAATCAGTCGTACACTGCACAAATCTGGCCTTTATGGAAGAGTGGCAAGAAGAAAGCCATTTCTCAAAGATATCCATAAAAAGTCTCGTTTAAAGTTTGCCACAAGCCACCTGGGAGACACACCAAACATATGGAAGAAGGTGCTCTGGTCAGATGAAACCAAAATCGAACTTTTTGGCCACAATGCAAAACGATATGTTTGGCGTAAAAGCAACACAGCTCATCACCCTGAACACACCATCCCCACTGTCAAACATGGTGGTGGCAGCCTCATGGTTTGGGCCTGCTTTTCTTCAGCAGGGCCAGGGAAGATGGTTAAAATTGATGGGAAGATGAATGGAGCCAAATACAGGACCATTCTGGAAGAAAACCTGTTGGAGTCTGCAAAAGACCTGATACTGGGATGGAGATTTATCTTCCAACAGGAAAATGATCCAAAACATAAAGCCAAATCTACAATGGAATGGTTCACAAATAAACGTATCCAGGTGTTAGAATGGCCAAGTCAAAGTCCAGACCTGAATCCAATGGAGAATCTGTGGGCAGAGCTGAAGACTGCTGTTCACAAACGTTCTCCATCCAACCACACTGAGCTTGAGCTGTTTTGCAAGGAAGAATGGGCAAGAATTTCAGTCTCTCAATGTGCAAAACTGATAGAAACATACCCCAAGCGACTTGCAGCTGTAATTGGAGCAAAAGGTGGCGCTACAAAGTATTAATGCAAGGGGGCCAAATAATATTGCACGCCCCACTTTTCAGGTTTTTATTTGTTAAAAAAATGTAAAATATCCAATAAATTTCGTTCCACTTCACGATTGTGTCCCACTTGTTGTTGATTCTTGACAAAAATTACAATTTTATATCTTTATGTTTGAAGCCTGAAATGTGGCAAAAGGTTGAAAAGTTCAAGGGGGCTGAATACTTTCACAAGGCACTGTATACATATATATATATATATAGTGCATGTAGATCAGCTTTATTTACCCACTTTTTTAACATTGTGCTTGATTACATTATAACATGACTGAACGTAATGAAGCTGCAGTGTGTAGAAAATGTTTTATTTTTTCACTGTTTTCTGATTTGTTCAGGTAAAGAATGAATGTGTGTGAACACAAAATGAGCTCTTCTCTGATTTTTAGATTGTTGTTTAAATTTGATAAAAGGCAGTATGTGAAAGCACTGAATAAAAGTTGGTTTACATTGAAACTTGAGAAATGGCTGGAGTAAGCAGAGTGTTTTACATTTGACCGTTTTTTCATTGTAGGTACTTCCAAAGCTCCCACGGTGTTTGTAGGTTTTAAGAGGACCAGGGAGGACAATGCTCATTTGAAATAAAGCTGGAGGCTGCGAACAAGAATGAAAGTCACTTTCTTTCTGAGGGTAAGGCCAGCAAAAATCATGACATGTGTAAAGGAGCGGTGTATATGATGTAGTGGCATCTAGTGGTGACAAGTTAGAATGCAATAGAACAGCAGAGAGCCCTCCTGGGGCTGTGAAGGCTTCTGAGTTCATGTTTCACTGCTATAGTCAGTAGGCATTAGTAGAAACTACCAAAATGCATCCCCAATGTTAACCTGCCTGTGTGTGTGTGTGTGTGTGTGTGTGTGTGTGTGTGTGTGTGTGTGTGTGTGTGTGTGTGTGTGTGCGTGCGTGCGCGTGTGTGCGTGTGTGCGCGTGTGTGCGTGTGTGCGTGTGTGTGTGTGTGTGTTGACTAGTGGTGGAAAAACACCAATTTGCTCCCAAAAAAGTGTTACTGTTTTCAACATGTCATGTGTTTGTTGGCTGTGTTTTGCTGCATTTATTCTGGTGTTCATGGTTGCACTTCTAACCTTTTATCTCTTCCTACTGCCCATCCTGATGAGGACTCCATAACAGAAGACACAGTGTATCTCAGTGGGGCCTTCCTGCTAAATAACAAGTCAAATCAAGCAACCAGAAAAAAAAATAATGAGAAATTCCAAACCAGTCTCACGGGGATTCGTGAAACTGTCACGTAAGTTTTAGTTTCGGTTTCGTGCGCACCAACACGATTTCGTCATGTTTTTCGTGCCGCTCACCACGAAATGTTTTTCGCTGTGGTAATCACATCTGAAAGTGGTTTATACCGGCGGATTCATGACGATCTAAGCTGTCCATCGGCGTATACTGCTTGTGTGATTGCGTTTGCGGCCGCCGGCCGCCGGACATTCTTGAAATTCCTATGCAAATTGGTAAGTGTACCACCGGCTTATGGTTAGGTTATGGTTATGGTTATGGTTCGGGTTATGTTTAGGAACGATGTCATGCAAAATATAGCGTTGGATTCGCCACGGTTTTACATTAAAAATATAATATACACATTCTTTTGAAATACGTTCTGAGTGGCACGAAAAGTCCGCCGTTTAAAATACATTGGTGCGCATTTCGTGGTGAGCGGCACGAAAAACATGATGAAATCGTGTTGGTGCGCACGAAACCGAAACAAAAATTTACGTGACAGTTTCACGAATCCTCGTGAGATCGGGCTGGAAATTCACCTAAACCAAGCAGGTTAATGTTTATTTTTGCATCAGCCATTCAAGACTTGAGCCATGTTATGAAAGCAGCTTGCTCTCATTAATTCGAAGCGTGCAGGATAACTTGCATGATTGTGACTATAGCAAACAACAAACAAATGACCTCCATAACATTCGGAGCACTCCTCTACAAAGCAGCGTCAAGTACGTTGAGACACAGCCACAAAGGTGATGATGAAAAGATGGACGTATACCATGTTATTACGCTTGCATAATTGTGATGTAGGCATTGTAACAGAAAAGGCAAGCCTTAGTTCAGATTTTTAGGCACAAAAAGGCCCTGAGTAGTTATATACTATAACTAAAAGGTGGGTGAAAATGAAGTCATGATGTGTAACTGGTTAGGTGTTGTTTTGTATATTATGCAGAAATAATGAAGTACTATTATGTAACACATCAATTAACTGAGGGGCCACTAGAAGGGTTAACACCCATGAAGACGAGAATAAGTTAATATATGTGATTACTAGTTCCTCAAGAACTGGCTGTTAACTAATGTAGCAATGTTGCAAACACGTAGTTACTCTGCCAAGGAACATGGCTTAGTAATGTGAAAACTGGCGTTGTTTTTTGTCTGTCTGTTAGCAACACTACTCAAAAATGAATTAATGGATTTAGATAAAATTTTCAGGGAAGGTCAGAAATGACACAAGGACCAATTGATAAGATTTGTGATGCGGCTTCTCGTCTGGATCCACGGATTTGATAAAGATTTCTGTGTCCTTGTGAGATAGCGGCACGGCATCACTGTAACTGTGACAACAAGTGAACGCTGCGTCAGCTGTCTGCTGACGATCACATGATTGCAATCCTACTACAAATCCACCATTGCGGACTTATCGAGACTTATCTGTCAGAAATGATACAAGGAACAACTGATTAAATTGTGGGGGTGTTTCCAAGTCCCATCAGTTCCCATTGCCCACTACATATTTAGGTCACATGATACATAATGTACACATGCATAACACACGCCTGTGCTCAGCGCAAGGTCATTTTGTTTGTGGGTGCATCTATATTAAATTGCCACATTCTATGTTGCTGCGATTTCTGATCATCTGTAACTCACGAAAAAATGCTGCATTTCTATAAAAATATGCTACATTTATGCCAATGGCAAATGGAATGAACAGCCTTGGCGGAATACTGCGCTCTCTAAATGCTTTAAGTTTTTAGAAATGCAGCATTATAAGTTGCATCGTTGCCAAAATCTAATCACTTGGATCATGTCATTTTTGACCTTCCCTGAAAATTTCATCCAAATCTGTTGGTCCATTTTTGAATAATGTTGTGCACAAAACGTGGGTCGACTGTCACATAAAAAAAAAGCTGCATTTTCGACAATGCCATATGGGGGAATGAACAGCCTTGGTGGAGTACTGTGCTCTCTGAGTGCTTTGCTAGTTCCTTATTTGCTGATTATTTGTTCCCTGATAACTAATCAAAATTCTGTATACCTTAGTGAAAAGTGTCACGATTTGCATTGAAAGATCCAATCTTTATGGAGGATCATAACTGATGACAAGAGGTGATCTGCAGCTACCATGGACTAAAGAAACATGACAGTGGAAGAGCCCACGGTTTCTAAAATCAAACAAATGGCATCTGGTCAGAAGTGTGCCAGGAACATGCTTGTTGTTTTCTTGACATTCTTGTGTTTGTGCATCAAGAATTCATCCCCCAGGGTTGAACCATAAAGGGATCTGAAGGAGAAGATTTGGTGCAACAACTTCAAATGTGGTACAATGGCGTGTGTGTTTCCAAACACGATGTGGCGATTACTCATGTTTTATTTAAACACAAAAACATGATCACCACTCCTCAGATTTGCCTCCGTATGACTTCTTCTCTATCCTAAAATGAAATTCAAGTTGAAAGATCAGTGTTCCAACACAGTTTAGGAGATTGAGCATATCATAGATGGTGCTTGACTTTATAATGGTACTTCAAAGAAGCATTGCAGGAGCACTGGGAGCAGTGCATCACTGCACAAGGAGAATACTTTGACCAGAGTCCAGACCGAATTTAAATTAGATGTGACTCTTGATTTTTAGAGGAACAGATCGGTCCCTGTACTTTGTGAGTCTTTTGACACACTAGGAATACATCACTGTTTGAAAAACATTAAAAAATATATATTTTTGCATAATATGGCCTCATAAGGATGAATGAAAAAAAGGCAACATTGATGTACAGCAAATGAAAAAATTGAAACAAACGAGAGCAAACTAACTAAATCATTTTATTGGGGCATCTGAGGATTGTGATCCTTTTGCGGTGGGTGGTTTTGTCTTTATAAATGTACAGTATGTAGTGAATGAAGGGGGTTTTAATACTCAGTTTACTCTCTTTTTGGCAAATACTTGTATAGTTTCTGCTTGGTTTGTGTGGAGGTCATTACTGCTGCTGGAGCCAGGCCAGTGTGGTGGGTGGAAGGCACTAGGTTCAGCAATGGCCTTCACTTCAGGACTGCACATCAGGAAGATACATAAATTAAACTGAGCACATTTTTCCTCTGCATGCATGAATCCTCGAGGAGAACTTGATAGAATTTTTATGCGCAAAAACAAAGTGATCCATATAACTTGATTAACCTTGCAGGTTTCATCTGTTGCCAAATCAGTGCCTGGCCTCTGCAACAGCTTCATCAGTGAGGTTTTGCCCAATTATGAGAGCCAGGAGTCCAGTACCTGGAGTCAGCAGAGATGTCCTCAGTGGCAGCTATGCTTGGCCGATGGGTTTTAAGCGACTGACATTTATGTATGAAGGTGTCAGACCAGTCACATTTAACTAATATCTATGATAGGCACTTCATTAAAGAGCCCCTCCAGTTAAAATCAAGTTGTTTTTTTAACCTTGTTGACTTGTCCATATGGTGTTTTTATCACCTGGAAGACACATCATGAGTAAAATAAGCAGTGAACACCATGGCTGAGCATTTCCACTAAGAAACTGCAGTCTACAGAAGACAGTATTAAGGACACAGATTCAGATTTCCAGGGTTTAACAGACCTAGATAACCAATCCTGTCAATTAGTAAGGTGGAACTCTCTGATTAATCTTGAATTCAAACATGTGGCCAGGGCCGGAGTGGGACTCATTTACAGCCCTGGACTTTCATGCCTCAGACCAGCCCACTTTAGATCACGACCTATTACTATTAAAATCATGTAATTCTAGCCTTGCATGTTAAGTCTACAATAGCGCACTGTTCTGCAAAGTCTTGTAATTCAGTGTGTTTTTCTAAAATATTTCCAATTCAGTGCAAGTAAGGGTTGCTTCAAGATGTGGATTTATTTCAGTCCAATGAATGTTTGGAGTAAAAATGATTAAAATTTTGATTTAGATGAATTTGTGTCAAAGAATATTGTAGAGTCACTTAAATATATCCAAATTAGTTCAGTGTATTTCCATTTTATAGAATGTTTGATTTCTTAATCTCAATACTGTAGGGTCTGACCCTAAATATTTTAATAATGATGGAAATTTAAATAATTATATTGTAGTGCAGAGTCAAACTTTAATCAGCTAAACTCACATAATAAATATCACTGCACAATCTTAACCTTAACATTCATATTGTTGAGGTAAATTTACATAAATCATGACATTCTAGAGTCTTAACTGGAATATGTCTTACATGAATCTTTTTGTATTGTGCTGATAAAAAACAATATCTCAACTTTCAGATAATATTTATTGTCTGTGATTGTGATACCTAATTCCTCCACATTCTGGCTGTAGGAATAAATAAAAATAAAATCTGTTAATTCCCAGATTATGCACATTTATTTATTCTTAATATCTCAGACTGAATGCTGGCTGTCTGTAAAAACAAACTCATCTGCTGGACTGCATTTCCCAAAATTAAACCATGGACAGAATTTAACACTCATGTATCCATGGCAACGCTAAAGTTTCTGCTTCTTACCCAAGTTCACAACAAAAGTAAAGACATTAATGTAAAACTTCAGGGATGAGTGCTGACCATTAGTATTCTGATCAATACTTCATGATCAATATCAGGACAGATGTTACAACTCCAGCTGTTCCATTAGACTGCAGTTATTCACAGAGAAATTAAAACATCACATTCCTCATAAAAACTAGATGGGACTTTCATTAAATAAAGTGTTGGTGAATAAACAGTGTAATTAAATGAGGAGATGTGAGACTTCCACAGCATGGATCACCATCAGCTGGATCTGCTGTGTTGATTCAGAGCTGAATGTCAGAATGAACTGAGATAGAAAAGCTGCTTTGAGCTGCAACATTACGCTCTGACAATCCAACACCATCACACTTTTCATCTGGTTGTTTTGCTCCAACATGCTGTGAAGTTCAGTTTTTACCTGAATCAATACAGAGATTCTATTTCCAACCAAGACTGGAATAAAAATTAGAATGTTATGAGGTTATTAATGCAACTAAATAATTTCAAATGGAAGGATTTACTTCTAAGTTCTAATTCAGGTTTCAGTTGGAGTGCATTCCCTTCACGATACCTTCATAGCAGCATTTAATAAACCTAAAGCTTCCCTGTTGGCTCATTGGTGGAGTTTGTTACTGAGCATCTGAACCTTAAATCCAGTCCGAGGATCATCTTCAGTCATAGAACTTCAAGACCTTCCATCAACTGGACCAGATGTGGCATCAGCTCCCTCAGAACATCTGGATGACAGGAGAAAAGACAGAAATCAAACACAGATCACAGAAATACAGTTTATTCACTTTCATCATTTTATAAAAGTAGCATGAACTTTATTAAAACTGGACAACATCAGTAATGAAAGTAAATGTTTTTATCTCATCATATTCCCTTTCAATTGTGGAATTTATGTATTTACTTTCTTTTAATGATAGAAAATAAAACGGGTCACTACTATCATTTGGGCATAGAACATACTGGAACTAATGCTTGCTTGTTCACTCTGTTCCAACAGCTCACCTGTTCCTTTACTGACAGCAGTAATCCTCTCATCACTACTGGCTCTGCCTCTGACACTAAATCACATTTTTAAAATGGTCAAAATTCTCAGCACAAACCTCCACTTTTTACAAAGCCATCAGGTCAGTTTCATGAATGTAGAGCTGAATCATCTCGCATCTCAGGGCACTTCTCATATAGAGCAGGTCTACACCAGACTCTTCATTATATTCATTCTAATAATATTCACTCAGTGAGAGAAAATTTTAGAAACTATTTTGCTAATCAAAAAAGACGCAGTTTATCATCATGCAGAACCACTTGTACGACTTTACCAACAGGAGAAACTGCCGGCAAAGTAATTAATGCAGTGTATTTTCTCATGAAGTACAAGGAAAGTCTTGATTTGGCATTGGTCTTGCTTGATATTACTGAGTTTCCATATTTGTAGTCATGACAGTAGATAATATCAGGCTTGTTGTCTGTGAAGATTCTCAGTCAGCCAGGTCATGGTAATCGTAGGAGCTTCAGTAAAAATCAACTGGAAGTCCAGTCCATAAATACTGGAGACCTCAATTGTTCACAGTAACGTTGGTTTAACTTTGGACTCGATGTTTCCTCTCAGAGGCTTTCAAAGTGTCCAACAGTCAACAAAATGTTTCACCCAAAGCTTTGTCTCGTTTGTCGCCACATTTGGTTTGTTTCACCTGAAACGAGGTGACCAGCGACGGGATTTGAAGACTGAATGATGCATTTTAAGGCCTTCAGGCGTAATGACTTCCATTGTAGGTTTTTGAAATACAAGAGAAGTCCAGTCGATTTTTACTGAAACAACCTGCAAGAGTAGTCCAACTGATTTATATCGAAGCTCCTACGATCAGGTTTGTTGATGAAGTTTTATGCAGCTGGATGTTTGGGGATTAGAGGGATACAATACACAATCAGAATTTGACATGCAAAGCATCCGAACAAAACTTCTGCTGAAAAGAAGAAGAAGAACAGGAGGAGGAAGTGTCTCTACAGAGCATCTCTACAACGCAATGGACGTCATGAGACAACCAAGTGAGACTGTGCTGGAAATAAAAAGGGGTAGTGTAGATAGTGAGGCCACAGAGCAGAAATAACAAGTCAGCATGTCCACCACTTGGATCACATAGACCCACATGTCTGCGATAGTTATTAATGGTGTTGCTGCTGCTTGTGGAATGTTCTCTCACTCTTCCTGAAGGGTTTGGGGACATTGGGGGACAGGATCATGCTGTCAGACATACAGAGCATCATGTGGCAGATTTTGTGCGCTACCATGCTGTCTTGATGATTTCTTTTTTTTTTCTTCTTTCTTTTATTCAAATGCTTGGAAACCGTCCTTACTGACATGTCAATATATCATTTAAATAAGGCTTTTTGTGTGCTGGAATCAAATTTTGCCAACACTATCGGCGAAATCTGACTCTCTTCTAACCAAAGCCACGAAAATGACTTTAACGTTTTCTCGAGGTCAGGAAAGAAAACCTTTTGTGTGCTGTAATTTCACTTCAACGGTATTCCTTTCATAAAGACAGCGGTTTTTTCACATGCGGTTGTCAAAGCATGGCAATGGACTGCTACACCTCTTACACCACAGCAGGTCATTGTCTTTTTAGTGAAAGTTAATTTGTCATTGGTGTTTATGTGTTAATACCCTCCGTCTGACTTCAGCACCTACAACTCAGGTGGAAACTTTTGTTCGGCACAAGGCCAGTTTGAATGGAGTCCAAAAAAATATTTGTGGAATGTTCTGATTGTTGTTCACATTACCAATCTGATGAATAGGGATTAACTCAGATTATGGACACAACGTTGAAATGACATCAGATAAAATAGTCCCACTGAAATGTGTCTGAAATTAGCTTAGCAGCCGTGGAATCCATATGATGTGTGATTAAGCAGCGTAAGTCCAACATTTAAATAGAAACTATCATTCAAAAGTTTGAGGTCTCCCAGGCAATTTCATGTTTTCCATGAAAACCTGCGCTTTTATTCATGTGCTAACATAATTGCTCAAGGGTTTTCTGATCATCAATGAGCCTTTCAACACCATTAGCTAACACAATGTAGCATTAGAACACAGGAGTGACGGTCGCTGGAAATGTTCCTCTGTACCTCTATGGAGATATTCCAGTAGAAATTTCCAGCCAGAATAGTCATTTGCCACATTAACAATGTCTAGACTGAATTTATGAATCATTTATCATCTTCATTGAAAAAAAAAAAGCTTTTCAATCAAAAATAAGAGCATTTCTAAGTGACCCCAAACTTTTGAAAGGTAGTAATATATTTAAAGGTTAATTTGTCAAACAAGAAGTGAAGGAGTTTGTTGTTTCTCTGCATCCATTTCAATGTCCACCAAAGAAAATAGAAGAGTTTCATTCAGGATTTATGTAAGGTTTTTGCCAAAAGATTAATACCAGTCATAAAGGGTACAAAATGAAGATTTTATATCACTCTGCATAACTCTCTGTCTTCACACGGCAGTATTCATCATCATTGTGGCATGTTTTAACTTTGACATTTCAGCCACTATTTATAATGTCATTAATACTGTCACTACTACACACATATACAAACAGTGGTGCAGAAGAAAGTTGTACGACAAGTTCTTTCAAACCTTTGCACAGGGAGAGATCAGAGGGCCAACACCCCCTCGGATAACACACCAATGAAAGTGAGCTGCAGAAGTTGGAAACGTATTGCAATTCGAAGAGAAGCACACGTCTGACATCTAGTGGTGACCACACAGCATTTCCTGCACTGAAACTGCATGTCGGAAAAACAGTATTTAATGCCCTGCTGACAACAGGCCCACTGGTAACTTTATGATTCCCCATACATGGATTATACTGTGTCTTTTACTCATCATCACTTCTAATGTCTGAAAGATCTCAAGAAAACAGAATGTTTGATTTTCAGTGTCACTTTTATTAATTCCAACAGGTTAAGCACACAACACGAGGTTCTACATGTTTTTAAAAATAAAACAAATGCCCATGAACCAACACAATTTAAGTCACAAAGGAGTATACATGTTTTGTTGCTTTGCCACAGCAGCGTAATAATTCCCAAAATTCACTTCACTTCATAATGACTTAAATAATACATCGGATTAATACTACAAAATCGTAGCAAAAAACAATTCCCTCTTTTACTCACACACTTACCTTCTCGTACTGATTAACAGATGAAACTAGAAATTAGATTGCTCTGTCAGGCACTACACCAGGGCCTCTATTTATAGAAGTCTATTTAAGAGGTCAGCATGAAAGCAGGAGTAAGAAATCTGATGGAGCTGGGATGCAGCTCATTCTCTGCCTCAAACTTTGTAACATCTTTCCTGCTTTTTCGCTACAGTTTGGGATAACCTGGATCCTCGAGATTTATGAAGACAACTTTAATGTTATATGAAATTGTACTTTACACTGTCCACCTACTATCAGACAAATAAAAATCATGTTCGTAATGGCATCACACCTTTGAGCTGCAGTTCTCATTTTAGCATAAAAACTGAACACGAACAGCTAAACTCTCACTTTGGCACGCTCACTGTATGAGAATGTCTCTTTTATTTTGCCTTGGCAAGCTTCACACCGCTGTCGAACAGCAAGGAAACGAGGTGATAAAAGTGGCTTACACATGTCTCATTTGCGTTTGTTTTCTTCATCATTAAACTGCCTGATTGTTTCCATTAATTGCATTATTTCAAATGATTAATCCTGCATCAAACAAGTGCAGAATCAAAGGTGGTGTCTTCAAGTAGCTTAAATGGTCTGCATAAAGGGCCGCAAAGATTAACACACCACACATGCGGCAATCACATCACACACTATTATTCATTTTTTTGTCGATCCACTAATCCTCTGCACGTGACGAGTCTGTGGTGTTTGACCTTGATGAGACTGCAGGCTCTCTGCTGAGTGTCACTCTCAGCCAGAGCAAGTAAACAACCTTCTCTCAGCCTCCACTGCAACTGATCACAGCTGAGTGTAGGATGTTTACATGAACTGAGCCTGAACAACTGTTTGCTATGGAAGATATAAGCTACCAAAACACGGCGCTACGGCGTCGAAGCTTCTACGGCGAACGAGGCAGTCGGCAGCCGCAAACATCAGACTGAAAGCTCTGTGTAGAGACAGCTTCCAGTCGGGGATGTTTACAGCCCCAAACTACCAAGTAGTGCATTTGTGACCTCAGTCACAGATGATAATGTGCAGCGTCACACACAAAGTCACAATGTTGCCAACTAATGGAAACGTTTAGACAGCAGAGGCAGGACTGAGCTCATATTTTCTAAACTGCGATGCCCCTAATAAGCAAGAATGTGCATGTATTACCTCTCAGAGCTACTGTTTTGTGGTCCACAATCATAGATCTTCCTTTTAAAGGATACTCCTCAGGTTCTCAATAGGGTCAGGAGATGATGCTGATTTTTCTCCTTTTATTCCCACAATAGCCAAGGACTCAATAGTCTTCTGGGCAGCATGGCACCTCTTTTTTCTTTTTATGCCATGGCAGAAATGGTCGGTTCAGAGCTCCACATATCTGACAGAGGCCACGTTGACACCATCAGGGATCCAGTCCATCTCGTCACTCCGCCACACTTCCTCCTGACACTGCAGTATTGTAGAACTGGATCCATCTAGACCATCAGGTGTAGCTCAGCATTTATTAGTGAAAAACAAAAATAAACAACTAAATGTTTAGGGGCTTTTTGACAGGTAAATTTAGAATACTTCTAATTTGCCTATCAGAAACTTTCCTTAATGAGTCTCTGAGTCCTCCGAGTCTCACAAATCTTTTCACTGTTAGATGATCCCTCTTCAGGTCCCATGAAATATCAACTGTTTTCATGCTTTTTGCAAGACATTGCATGATGTTAAGCTATTCACCTTCAGAAAAATGTCTCCCTCTCTTTATACTGTGTGAGAACTGTGACTTGCTTAATAATGTGGAACAACCTCTTTAAGTGGGTTTCCTTTCAACAAGATCACATGAGAAGTAAAATAAGTAATAGCCGCAATCCAAAACTAGAAACTTAATGTTTGTTGCATAATAATGTGGAGCACAGTGCAGAAAGATCAGGGAACAGACTGGGGAAAGGCCATATGACTGATAGATGTCTGTAGTGAATCCAGCATCAAATGCATTACTGCCTGTGCCTTTTGATGTTCAGAAAAACAACAGGAAAGAAAAAAATAATACAAACTTTAGAAGAAGTAAAGTTAGCATGCGTTTATTTGTAATATGCAGCACAAGCCTTGCATGCTAATCAATCATGCTGAGGGTAGTTTTCAATGACAGGTCACAAAGGTATTCAGCTGCAAGTTCACTGCCAGACATGTATTAAGTGTAACGATTTATGAGCCAAGTGTTCCTCTGAATTATGAGGAGAATAAACATTGTTTATATGCCCTCATTGCACTGCTTAGAAAAGATTAACAAGCTAGCTTGCTATGTCACATTAACTTACAGTAAAGGTTAAATGACATTAGCTACAGCACAGCGGTTAGCTGCTCGGTTATTTGACAGTGTACACTGCAGTATAACGGCACTGAAATGTTAGTAAAGTTAACTGACACAGCTGGGAAACACACACTTTTGCAAGGCCAGCTGCTGTGTCCTATCTGACTCACTGCAACACAGAAAAAGCTAACTTAACGAGCAACATAGCTTTCAGTAACAGGCGTTAACTGCCGTAAGGTAACTGGTATCGCAGGCGAACCGCTAAAAGTAACTTTGTGTTGTCAGGCAGCCTGCCAAAGCAAACAATATATTGTGCTAAGTGTTAGCACTAGCTGCTGCTAGCCAACGACCTAGGCTACAGCTAGCTCGCTGCCACAGCTAGCTGCTGTTAGCTTGTCTGTGACCCTAACCTTCTGCTGTCTGACGTCTTCTTACCGGCGGATAAAACGCTTCTTCCCACAAAACACTGCGTCAACAGCCGGTCCAACGAGTAGCTTTTACGTTCGACTTGGTTTGCTCCTGTTGTGTCCTATTCTGAGCAGCCTGTTAAGTTTCCTTCCGTTTTCATTCACTTGTCTTTATTTTGACCTTTGGTTACTCGACACCAACATTGACGTCATTGTCATGGCAACAGAGTCCCTCCTACCGCGAGCCCGGACGCACAGGGAATAATTGCATTTACATTTTACACCTGACATTTACACTGTCATAAAGAGCATCTTCCAGGGAACACGGTGGGCTTATATGTGAGGAGAAATTCTCGAAGCCAAACACACAGTTATCTGTGAACAGTGGTGAAAAAACAAAAACAAAAACTGCTAAGATCCTGCACTTCAGTATCACCTAATAGAAATAAAACACGTAAAACTACTGCATTTCAAATCAACCTGAATTCAAAAGTCAACATATAAATGCATTCAAGCTATCAAAATCACACTTTTCATGTAGCACAAGAACTATATTAGATTATTGGATTATTAAGGCATCAACCGGTATTATAACACTCAGTTGAAATCCGAGTTAATCTTGTCGGATTGTTAATCAAATCAAATCAAATCAAGTGTATTTATACATAAAGTTGAAAGCTACATGAGCTTGCCAAAGTGCTGTACTTGTAATAACTTGGGAAACAACAAAAAATATGTTCACAAAGCATGCTGGGATTCAGATTTGCAAAATAAATCTGCAAAACTAAAAGTAATCAAATACTAAGACAAGACAAAACATGATAGTAGGATGTAAGATTTTTTTTTTACATAAAGATAAATTTAAAAAACTCAAATACTATAATCATTAAGAGCAAACAAAAAACATTAAAAAGAAGTACATCTTGAATTGTCATCTTTTAAAAGTCAGTCGAGGAGGATCCCTTAATTGAGAGAATATGGCTTGAAAGCAGCTGGTCTGACGTTCTCACAGGCTTCCTTTTATATTGGTGGCAACATCTGTCTCTCTATGCGGCCCTGTGATGGAGTTGAGACCTGTCCATATGAGCTCTGACTTCACCCTAAGTCAGCTGGGATCGACTCCAGCCTCCCTGCGATCCTCTCCAGGATAAAGAGGTGTATTGATAGCTGATGGATGGATGGATGGATGGATGGATGGATGGGTGACTTGGAAGCTGTAATTTTGTTGATAGACACAGTAAATGGATACAAAAAAGCTGTCTTGAATATTTTATGGTGTGTTTATATGCAGTATTTTGTGTGCAAAACCAAGCTGTGCAAAATATGCAGATAGGATAAGGATGACATTGTCTCTGTATGCAGCGCAGTAGAAGAAATAGAAATAGAAATATGAAAGTTGAACACAGTTGTACTTAGCAATCGAAAAAAATATCATGATGTGGTCAATGGGCGTCCTTTGGGTGGTACACATTAACCATGAGGTCAATTTCAGTATTAAACACCTCATTTCTTGCATTCTGGTGATTTTTTTATTGCAACAAGTTGTGCCCTTCTGAAACATTCTGTATTGTATTCAACTCTATCAATTTCTTTTTATAGATATGATCCTTGCTAAATTGGCAGACATAAACAGGACTGTTTAGGAAAGTAAGCCATTCATTTTAAAGTCTCTGGATTTTTAATGTCTCCTGTTCAAAACTGTCTGCACATTCAGAACACATATCTGTGTTTGATACGTTGAAGGAAAGAGAGCCACCCCTGTCAGAGTCTTTGTTTTGTCTCCGAGTATTTGCTGCAGTGATTTTTTTAAATGCGCGTGTTTTAAACATTGAGGAAGGATGTGACGTCGGGAGCCTAACAATATGATGTGGTCAGTGCAGGAAAATGTTTCAGGAACAAGTCATCTGAGGAAACAAGAGGAAATGCGTCTTTATTTATTTATTTAGCTTTACATGCTGATGTGTAATAATACAGTAGTGTTTCTGTGCCAGATAAAGTATTTTTTTACATTGTCTTCACAACCATGTAGAATGCATTCATGAAGGCTAAATGGTCTTACAAATATATATGCATTCTATGTCCATCCATCCATCATCTATACATTGCTTAATCCTCATTAGGGCCTTGGGGGTGCTGGAGTCTATCCCAGCTGACTTAAGGCAAGATCCCAGGAAGGCAGGGACATGAATCAGCGATCTTCTCGATGCAAGGCTAAAGTGCTGACCACTGATCCACTGTACACGAATCTATGTTATAGGGTTAGGGTTCAACTTTTCCCTCAAGCAGTGATTGAACCCAGGACTCTTAATGCAGTAAAATACTAGAAAAATGCAGGCAGCCTTCATACAAATCTCACAGTTTAATACAAATCTCACGATACTGTCAGATATGGTACACAACTATTCTAAAATGTAAGTGCATTAAAAGTTTACTTTTTTTGGTGTCATGTTTTTGTCCAGATTTCTGGCATAAGCTCTGCTTTAACTTCCAGTATTTTACTGCATTAAGAGTCCTGGGTTCAATCAGTGCTTGAGGGAAAAGTTGAGTCCAGTCCAACACAGTTATGTGGTCTGTCAATAACCAGCTGGCAATCACAAAAAGTTTACTTCACTGTGGCATGTCAACAAGGTGAAATGCACTTTGGCAAATATCTTGTAGCTTCCAGCATTCACCGGCTGATGTATGGCTGCTTATGGCTGTTGAAGGGCATCTTGTTAATAAGTGAACGTTTGCACTTTAATGTCACTCAACAATGATGGGCCCGTTGACATATTTGAGAGGTAGTTCATTCATTAACCTAATTATGATTTCAGCTACCCATGATAAATCAGTCTGGACAGTTTTACTCTCATCTTTACCTTTGCATGTCTTTCTGACTGCATGCTATCTATGCTGCACGTTCCTTTGCATAGGGGGCTGTATCCACCATTATTTATGCCAGACGTAACCCTGTATTATTAATGACAAATTGATAAAGTTGAGCCTAAAGGTTTTAGGTGAATTTAAAGCTATGCCACAATCAGAAACATAAGGAAGCCTTCCTCTGTCAAATGGACTATATTGAAAATGGCTTTGTACATTTTCCTCCACATGAGGTCAGCCTGGATCCATGCACTCACCAGCTTTTTATTATCCAGTGGAACTAAGTTAACTGAACTCTTGTGATGGATTACAGGATATTTATTCACTCTTTAATATTCAGAGCACATGTACATTTTGCTAGACACCTCTAAGTACCCAATCTGTTGTCAAAAATGTAAAGCAAATTTCTAAAATTCTGTCCAAATGTATGATAATAACAATATTCATTATGTCTCAGATAAAGTGGTGTTGCATTCAGTATGTAACACTGCAGAGGATTTCTTAATAATTCATATTACATATCTCAGTTATTTCTTATGAAAAGAGCAGGGGAAGAAAATCCATCTATAACCTAACCAGGAAAATTGATTCCCTTGTCATTCTGTGTGGTCTGAAATTGCCCAGAGCTATTATGAGAGAGACTGATTTTCTCTGTGCAGTGGACTGGAACAGTCTCTCCTTGTAGAGGCTTTTGCGAGATGTGAACAGATTCATAAGAAACAGTACTGCTAAAGAGGCATGTTGTCAGGTGCTCTCAGGCAGATATCCTAAACATCTTAAGCTCTATGGAGTAATTCAACCAGATGTTGACTCTGATAAAAAAAAATTTTTAAAACCCCCAAAAAACACAGAGTTCATGTTGGCTGTGCTTCTGCTTCTTTCTTGCATTGGCAGTTTCGTCAAAATCTGCAGAGCTGATGTGCATTTAGATTTCTTTAACAGTAACAAAATCAAGTTAGATGTTGTTTTTAAATTCATCTAATAATGGAAGATATTAGTAAAATACTACGTCTTGATAAGATTTTAACAGGTGACTCTAAAACTAGTATGAGATATTCCATCCATCCATCCATTATCTATACACCACTTAAAGGCATTAGAGGAGATTTAATTTCCTACGACTTTGAACGTACCATGCGCATGCACACATACAACCTCTCCCTCACCCCCCTCTAACCTCCCCCCTCTTAACATTTACGAAGAAACGCCCCCCTCCAGAAACTTGCGTAGGACTCGTGAAGTTCCCTACAGCCGCAGTATAATCAATAATACATTTTACCTGTCCAGAAGGAATTTAGCAACCAAGGCATTTGTCTTTAGGTCCATTTGTTGCTTGAGCTGACGCCATCACCCAAATGACTCGCCAGTAATCACTTTTGTTTTTGCATTCTCGCGATCCAGTTGTCTTTTATTTTCGCTGACCTCAAAAAATGCCTTTCTTTTACGGCTGGGTCCCCCTGGATCTTTATCTGCCATTATGTAAAAAAGATGAGCAAAACAAGTCGCCAGCTAACTACGAAGCTATACCAAAGCAACACATACACAAAACACGTAAGTCCAAGGCGTACGTAATCTACGTAACGAGGCCTGAGCCGGAAGATTTTTGATTGACAGGAAAGGGAGCAAAGCAAACGCCTCGGTCCGAGCGCGTTGATTGGCTGATGTTTTTCAGGTCCTGTCATGTCCACAGTTATTTTTTTTTAAAATTCTTTTAGAAACCATACATACAAGTCCACTAAAGGTCAGTATATTCATTTTATGTGAATCAGACAAATTAAAGAACAAAAGCATCCTCCATAATGCCTTTAATTCTCACTAGGGTCGCGATGGGTTGGAGTCTATCCCAGCTGACTTAGGGTCACCAGTCTGTCAGGGCTACATATACAGACAAACAATCACACTCACATTCACACCTACGGACAATGTACAATTAGCAATTAACCTGAGCATGTTTTTGAACTGTCTGAGGAAGCGGAGAAAATCCACGCATGCACAAGGAGAACATGCAAACTCCACGCAGAAAGATCCCATGAGGCCGGGACACAAACCAGCAATCTTCTAGCTACAAGGCAACAGCGCTAACCACCAATCCACTGTGAGATATTAACATATCAAATGTAAAAAGAGGCGCAGCACAACTTAGCTGAAAGAACACAAATCAAATCGAAAGCAATGCTCAAGAAACTTAACAATTTATGAACAGAAAACAGCCATGAATGTACATAAATGTCAACATAAAATCCTGTCTACTTGCATTGCTATACACTACAAAGAATAAATATTTTATACCAACATGAAGTGTTTGCTCTCTGGTGGATTTTCCTGGGATGAAAGTCATACATCAACACAATCAGCATGTTAAATTGGTGCAAGAAAGCATGTTGCTCATTCACACTGCCTGAGCATTATCACAGAAATATAGACCTACTAATCAAAACAAAGCATGCAGGGTTATTTAGACAACAAATGTGTCTATATGGCTTTAAAAGTCAGTATTTTTGCAAAGTGATAAATACAAAAATCGATACAGGCTCTCAGTAATTTCAAAGTTTCTGTGAAATGTGTGTCTGGATAGTTTTACTGGGAAGGGAGGCTGGAAATTACTGAGGCTTTATAGGCTTAAAAATCTATGTTTTGGGGGCATGTATGTTGGTTCACCAGGATTCACCTCATGTCATTTTAAGGTGAAAGCTTTAACTGTATGCAACCGCTTTAAGCAGTCTGCATTGAGCCTAATATGAGCGTATGCAAACACAAAACAGAAATGTCATTTTAAATCAAAAAATACATATACATATACATATACAGATACATTACACAGCACATTGCAGCAGGTAATGCAAGTTCTAACACAAGTTTAGAGTAACAAGCTGACCAATAGTTCCAACACTACAGCTTGCATATCAGCATCTAAAACTGTAGCATTTTGTTGCAGTTTCAATTCATTCCAACAGGAAGTGAAACTGTTTCATTTTGCTGCAGTTTCAATTCCTTCCAACAGGAAGTGTGGAACTTGAATTGTGAGCTTGTTGGATTGTCATTGATTGACATGTTAAAATATCTATTTACTCATTTCATGTTAATGCATTCTTGTTTCTTGGATATCTACTCCATGTTAGTGGGGTGGCTTTAAACCAGCTCAGCATGTTAGTGTGCAGGTTGCATAAGCTCCCCCAGAAAAGGAGTCAGAGGAAAACACTTGAGGTCCACCTAAGGAGATATGTTTCTATCAGTAAAATGCTTTTTATCTTTGGGAAGTGGAACTCAGCCTTTCTCGGAATGAAAAGCTGATTACAGGGTTAAACTTACAAAGCTATATATAGTCTCTGCTGAAAAGGAAACCCTGAGTGTCTGCTCACTATAAAAGCGGTTACATTTATGCAGCTGAGACTGAGTGAGAGGTGGGTTACACGTGGGAGGATTTGTTAATCCATTGCAGGGTGAACACAAACAGATAAACAACTTACGTGCTCACAGTCGCAGTTTTTGAAGGAAGAAAGGCCACAGAGGCACAGGGAGAGCATGCAAACTCCACACAGAAAGGCCTCTGCCGATCAGAAGGTGCTTACAGTGCTAGCCACTGTACACCCTGTCACCCAGAACTGAAATCCAAAATTAGGAAATGAAATCCATTTGGGAGGATGGAAAACTGATGAAATAGAGGAAGCTATTGTAGCTAAAGATACAGTACTGTTCAAAAGTTTGGCTACCTTGTAAAGACAGAAAGAGTTACACACGTGGACAAAATTGTTGGTACCCCTCAGTTAAAGAAGGAAAAACCCACAATTCTCACTGAAATCACTTGAAACTCACAAAAGTAACAATAAATAAAAATTTATTGAAAATTAAATAATCAAAAACAGCCATTACTTTTGAATTGTTGATTAACATAATTATTTAAAAAAACAAACTAATGAAACAGGCCTGGACAAAAATGATGGTACCTCTATAAAAGATTGAAAACTATTTGACCAGAGTGGCATGATTAACTCAGGTGTGTCATTTAATTGACATCACAGGTGTTTCCAAACTCATAATCAGTCAGTCTGCCTATTTAAAGGGAGACAAGTAGTCACCCTGCTGTTTGGTGAAAAGGTGTGTACCACACTGAACATGGACAACAGAAAGCGAAGGAGAGAATTGTCCCAGGACATCGGAAAAAAATTACAGACAAACATCTTAAAGGTAAAGGCTATAAGACCATCTCTAAACAGCTTGAAGTTCCTGTGACAACAGTGGCTCATATTATTCAGAAGTTCAAGACCCACGGGACAGTAGCCAACCTCCCTGGACGTGGCCGCAAGAGGAAAATTGATGACAAATTGAAGAGACGGATCGTTGGAATTGTATCCAAAGAGCCCAGAGCAACCTCCAAAGAAATTAAAGGTGAACTCCAAGGCCAAGGTACATCAGTGTCAGATCGCACCATTCGTCGTTGTTTGAGCCAAAGTGGACTTCATGGGAGACGACCAAGGAGGACACCACTGCTGAAAAAAACTCATAAAAAAGCCAGACTGGAATTTGCAAAAATGCATGTTGACAAGCCACAAAGCTTCTGGGAGAATGTCCTTTGGACAGATGAGACCAAACTGGAGCTTTTTGGTAAGGCACATCAACTCTATGTTCATAGACTCAAAAACCAAGCATACGAAGAAAAGAACACTGTCCCTACGGTGAAACATGGAGGAGGCTCAGTAATGTTTTGGGGCTGCTTTGCTGCATCTGGCACAGGGTGTCTTGAAAGTGTGCAAGGTACGATGAAATCTGAAGACTATCAAGGCATTCTGGAGAGAAATGTGCTGCCTAGTGTCAGAAAGCTTGGTCTCAGTCGCAGGTCATGGGTCTTCCAACAGGACAACGATCCAAAACACACAGCCAAAAACACCCAAGAATGGCTGAGAGAAAAGCGTTGGACTATTCTAAAGTGGCCTTCTATGAGCCCAGATCTGAATCCCATTGAACATATGTGGAAGGAGCTGAAACATGCCATTTGGAGAAGACACCCATCAAACCTGAGACAACTGGAGCTGTTTGCTCATGAGGAGTGGGCCAAAATACCTGTTGACAGCTGCAGAACGCTCATTGACAAATACAGAAATCGTTTAATTGCAGTGATTGCCTCAAAAGGTTGTGCAACAAAATATTAAGTTATGGGAACCATCATTTTTGTCCAGCCCTATTTCATGAGTTTGTTTTTTTTAAATAATTATGTTAATCAACAATTCAAAAGTGATGGCTGATTTTGATTATTTAATTTTCAATAAATTTTTATTTATTGTTACTTTTGTGAGTTTCAAGTGATTTCAGTGAGAATTGTGGGTTTTTCCTTCTTTAACTGAGGGGTACCAACAATTTTGTCCACGTGTGTATGGGCAGTGATGTGGAATCTTAATGTGGTACCCTTTATGACTGGTATTAATCTTTGTTACAAAACTTGTTATAAAACCTGATGTAATGGATGCAGAGAAGCAACAAACTGAACATGTCTCCTTCATTTCTTGTCCACTTGAATTTATGAGTTTGTTTAACGAATTAGACTTTAAATATGCACACTACCATTCAAATATTTGGAATCACTTTAAACTGTCCTTATTATTGAAAGAAAAGCAGCTTTTTTCAAAGAAGATAACATTAAATTGATCAGAAATACAGTCCAGACATTGTTAATGTGGTAAATGACTATTCTAGCTGGAAATAGCTGATTTTTAATGGAATATCTATATAGGGATTCAGAGGCCTATTTCCAGCAACCATCACTCCTCTGTTCTAATGCTACATTGTGTTAGTTAATCATGTTGAAAGGCTAATTGCTGATTAGAAAACCCTTGTGCAATTATATTTGTACATGAATATAAGTTTAAGTTTTCATGGAAAACATGAAATTGTCTGGGTGACTCCAAACTTTTGAACAGTAGTGTATGTTGCACCATTGACATTAATGTAACCTCTGTCAGTCTATTCGCCCACTGAGACCTGATGTGTTTAGAGGGCATTTTACTGGCTGGCAAACAAGGAATAATTTGCAGGAGACTGAGGGACAATAACGAGATGAATACTGTGTGAATATACTGACCTGTTGGCATAAGGGGTGAAGAGAAAGTCCATGTCCTGTGGTATGTGGCACCAAGATGCTAGCATCAGATTCCTGAAAGTTTTCAAACAGCAAGTTGGAATCAGATCAGACGTGTTCCAGTACATCTCCCAACACCTCTGTCACTGGATCATGGTTTGGACGTACCGTAGGTTTTTACCACTGCAGAACGCCCTGCAATCCAGCCTTAGTGACCAATTCATTCAGTCAACAATTTTGCCTGCGTCTAGCACCTATATGCTTTTACACCTGTCTATCGCTCCAGCAACACTATGACTACAAGAACAAAGAGTTCACTTCTTGCATCATAGTTTCCAGACATGAATTTTTCTGAGTTTGTCGGTGTTATTTGTTTAGCTCAACGATGTATTTGCTTTTACTGGCTTTAAGCTGATAGCTAGTCATAGTACCGGTAGATTATCAGCAATGAAAGTATGATACTGTAGTGATAGATTTGTGTTTCTCCATGTTGTCAAGCAGCAGAGAACATGATAATGCTCACTCATTTTCATGAAACAAAAGTGTAGCTGGCTTTGTTGGCGCAGTTTCAATATTTGCTTTAAATGCTGATAATTTAAGAGTCTAAGGAGTAGCAAGTTGTAATTTTAAAGTGCCGTTAGACAAGCTTATTTTTTAACTTGTTATTATGAAGTAACTCTTCACTGAAAAATGTAATGGTAATAGAACAATGACACCACTGATGTTTAGACTGATTCCTTTTAAACTTTGACTACACTATCCAATTCTGTCTCCCACCGGGTACAAAAAAATCTCAGAAAAATTAAGGCTTGATTAATAGTTAAAAGAATAAAGTGTGGAATCTAAACTTGACAAAAGCAAAAGAGATCTGTAATCAGAGGAGGGAAAGAAGGTGGAGAGGGAGAGTGGTGGAAACTGAGGTAAAACAAACAAAAGTGAACCTCAGACGGGCGTTCACTGGAGAGAGCTCAGAGTCCTGAGAGGGTTCAAACTGACATTCAGTTGGCATTATTTCTGCTAAATCAATAAGAGACAAAATCTGCCTGTTTATTAACCTTTTGAAGCCCAAAATTCACATTTGGCTTTGTAAGACATGTTTTCTATGTAGATGAAAGCCAAAATTATGAATTACTTCATAATTCCTTGTTTATCAGAGCCAGAAAGGAAAAACAAACAGAGTATTTGATTTTTGAACTCCTTGAATTCATCATACAGTCCCTTTGGCAAAATCCAACGAAATTCAAGCTTAAAATCATGATATTTCATCAAAATCAGTCTATTCTACACATCTAATTCCAAATTCCACCAAAATTAAACCATTTGCATTTGTTCCTCATAAAAAATCTAAAATAAAATAAAATGTTGTGCTCCGTGAGTACTGGTGCACTGTGTATGGCTCAGCTGTTAACAACATGACAGAAATTAAGGACATTTTAGGCTGAACTTCGAGCTGTGTCTAAACAGAGCACAAGGGAAACAAGTGTGGAAACTATTTAGACGGCTTGGGAGCAAAATAAAAAAAATTGAGGAATAAAATCAAAGCAGCGTGGCTCAAAAGCAGTATACAGTGGAGCAAGTTGTCAGCAAGTTGTTGAAAGGTTCATTCAACATGTAATATCTCTCTGGATCTCTCTAGAAGCATCTCTTCAAAATCAATGTACAGAACAGCGTGAAAAAACCCAGTTTTAAAAACTTTCTTTTTTTTAATTTTGTATAAATTATATTCAAACTGTGGCCTACTGTAAAAAGCAAAACCAAAAACAAAAACACTGTGTTTTTCTATATTGAGCCATGACTGAAGCTGAAAAGTTTCTGAACCTAAATTGCTCCAAGTGACAGGTGAGCTTTTTGCATGGCAGCTCTGTTGCCATATGAATCAGTGATGGAAAACACATTGTTAACCGGTGAACCTAGCTATGGTACTGTATACTGATAAGTGCAGAGCTTTACATAACAGTGAAAATGAGTCCAAAGTGTAACAAGAGAAGCACTTAAAGAGTGCAGTACTCTGGCAAGCCTGCTCAGTTGTAGTGTCATTTCCGATGGCTGAAATCTTTTTAAAAAAATCATAGCAGAAATCATGGCATTACAGAATGTGGCCATTTAATATAGATGTGCCCACAAACAAAATTACCATGCACTGAGCACAGGTGTGTGTTATGCATGTATACGTTATGTACAGACACCGAATCGCATGACCTAAATATGTAGCGGGCATACGAAGTGATGGGACTCGGGGAAAAAAAACACGATTTAATCAATTGTTCTTTGTATCTATTTCTGACGGATAAATTCTGATAAGTCCGCAATGGTAGATTTGTAGCAGGATTGCAATCATGTGATCGTCAGCAGGCAGCTGATGTAGTGTTCACTTGTTGTCATAGTTACAGTGACGCATGCCGCCGTCTCACAATGATATAGAAATCTTTAACAATTTTGTGGATCCAGACCATAAGCCAAAATCTAATCGCTGGATCTTTGTGTCGTTCCTGACCTTCCCTGAAAATTTCCTCCAAATCCATCCATCCATCCTCTATACACCGCTTTATCCTCACTAGGGTCGCGGGGGGTGCTGGAGCCTATCTCGGCTGACTCGGGCGAAGGCAGGGGACACCCAGGACAGGTCACCAGTCTGTCACAGGGCTATATACACAGACAAACAATCACACTCACATTCACACCTACGGGCAATTTAGAGTCATCATTGAACCGGGGATCTTCTTGCTGCAAGGCGAAAGTGCTAACCAATACTCCACTGTGCAGCCCCTCCTCCAAATCCGTTGGTCTATTTTTACTTTTTTTTTGTAATTTTGCAAACAGACAGACAAACAAACAGACAGACAAATATGTAGATCGTCACACAACTGTTCCTTGTTGGAGTAAAAATGTGATAGAAGCAAGCGTGGTTGGGGTATGTGTTAAAAAATATATATTGCTGTTTTTATAGTGTACTTGCTGTCACTGATGCTTCGTCTACACACTCAGTCGGTGCCTGTGTGGGAGATATTGCTTGGGGGTTTGAAGAGGTCAGATCTGTTCATGTGTCATACAGAACACTAATGACTTATTAGCCTGTGGCTACTATTACCAGCTACCTGCAGTTTGCTTGATAGACTACTTTTAGGTTGTCTTAATTGATAAAAATACCTTTGTCTTCTGAGTCAAAGCCTTCAGTAGTCTTGTTATTATTTGTGTTTTCCTCAAGAGGCAAACAGAAATGTTGGCAGATTTTATTGAATTTATAGGAACATGGTACACAGATACTGTAGAATCAACACACTCTTAACACAGTAACATTTTAATAAGTCATCAGCTTAATGAAGCCTACAATTCAATATTTTGGAAGGCTAATGCAGCACAAATTGCTTCACTTGTTAGTGTGTTTTGCCCTCTTGGCCTAAAATATGCACAACACATATTGCTGAAAAACTCCACAAACTTGACTCTGTCTTAGTCCTACTAAAGCAACATACTGTAAAATCAGAGCTTCTTTCCCCAGTCCTTCACTGCCAAATGGAGCCAGAGCTACCAAACAGCCCTGTGTTCTGCATGCAATGACAGTAACACAGAATGATAACCTTTAATAGTCGAGTCAGACAGTGCTGCTTTGACAACAACTTCTTTGTGAAAATAAAATTACAGATCAGAACTGGCTGTACTGTACAGTGTAAACACAATTTCCACAATTCTAAGCTTGTAGTCATACTGACAGTGATGGCTGACAGACATCTAAAGTCAATACAGGAATGGGTTTGCTAAGGGAGTATGTACAGAAAACCAACACACGCTGTCAGAATCCTTGTTGAAATTCCTGGTTTGCATAACCCATCCCATAGTGTAAGCATCAAAAATCTGCTCAGGTGCAGCCAATCACCTTCCTGAGTCTAGAGCCAAATTCCCCAAATATTCAACTACAGAGTGTATAAAAAGTATCCAGAACCATTGGAGATTTCTCTTTTTACTCTGTTTCAACACAGAATCATGGTCAATATAATTTGTCTTTTTTGGTAAGAATTAGCAAAAAAAAAGATACTTTCATGTCAAAGTGAACACATTTCTACAAAGTAATGTCAAATAATGAAACATCAATAAGTACTCACCCTCTTCAAGTCAGTTTTTAGTGGTTGTACCTTTGGCTACCTTCAGCATTGAGCCAGTGTGGGTAGGTCTCAATCAGCCTTGAAGTCTGGACACTGCAGTTTATCCCATTCTGCTTTGCTGCTTCTCAAGCTCTGTCACGTTGCATTGGGATGGTGAACAGACAGCTCTTTTCAAATCTAGCTATAAATTCTAATTTGAAATTTAGTTCTGGGCTCTGACACACACATATGTTTTAGGTCATGGCATGCTGGAAAACAAATCTTCTCCTGAGTCTCCTGCGGACTGCATCAGGTTGTCCAAGAATGTCCTACGCTTTGCTGCATCCATTCCACCTTCTACCTTTTAAGGCCTTACAGGGTCTGCTGCACAGAAGCATCCCCACATCATGATGCTGCCACCACCATGCTTCATGGTGGCCATGGTTTGTTTGCGATAGTGTGCAGTGTTTGGTGTTCGTCAAACATAGCATCTAATCTGATGGCCAAAAAGGTCAGCTTTTGTCTGAGCACGGCAAGGAATTTTTCCAGCTGACTTCAGATGATGATGCCTTCTGGTGAGCTCTAATCGAGACTTAATGTGAGCCTTTATTTAAAAAGTGGCTTTGACAGGTGAAAAACCTTGGCAACAGCTGTATGCACAGTCTGATCTCAGCCTCTGTCACTCAGTTGTTGAGGACGTCCTGCTCCAGGCTGACTTATGCATGTGTTAAATCCCATGCATGCCTTAATGATGGATTTTACTGGACTCCAAGGGATATTCAGTGACTTGGAAATTTTCTTGTTTCCATCCCCTGACTAATGCTTTCCAATAACCTTTTCACAGAGTTCCTTGAAGTGTTTTTTTTTTTTGCTTTGTGTTTTTCCTTTTTGCTTGTCTTAATGGTGTATTTATAGACAGGAGTAGTGAGTGACTGGACATTATATACAGATGTCTGTATACCACAATCATTTTAAAATCATATACTGCACTAAGACGATCTCCATTTCACTAATTATGTGACTTCCAGCACCAAATGGCTGCATGTGTATTGATTCTAGCGAGTCACTTTAAAGGGGGTGAATATTTAGACAATCACTTATTTTGTGTTTGGTATTTTTATTAACTGACTTTGCTTTTTAAAGATTTGCACTCACTTTGACATGAAATGCTTTGCTTTGTTGTAAATTCTCGTCCAAGACGTTGGAGTATGAACAACAAATAGGAGAAAACTTGAATGCCTCTAATAAGCATATTAATAGCAATCATTTTCTATGGTGGGAAAGGTGCTTTTAAAGGGTACAAGTTAGGAGAAAAGTATAGAGTTTCATTCAAAGCTTTATTTCTTATTTTTTTAAATGTAATTTGTAGGACACCACCAATGCCATCCCGACAGAATGGATGGCCAAGCCAGACAGATATTGATCAGGAAAGTGAGAGAGAAAAAAGGCCACTGGTAGAGAGGTTATATTGCACTGATGTCTGCATGATGTTGTGAAGATGTGTGCATGTCTTGTGGGATTGTAACTTGGGTGAAAACATGCTTCACAGAACTTAATTTTGACTAAAATTACCAAACTTTTTAAGCATCGCCGATCATATTTGACTGGTGATTTTATCCATTGCAATTTTTATGTCCACTATGACCACTGAAATTACAGTTACTACTCTTTCTGCATTTATTTAGGTCAAGATCTGGTCCTGTTAACCTGAAATAGCAGCATAGGGGTGTTACAAAGATGACTTCCAAGTGGTGAGACTTTCCGACAAGGCCAGTGGCAATTTTGGAGTCTATGAAGTTTGGCCGATGCATACGATAACCATCTCGCAAGCTTTACACAGAGCTGATAGAGTGACAAGATGTATCTGAGTCTCATTTGAGTTTGACAAAATAAAAATACCTGGAAGATTTTGATGCCGTGTGGCAGATGACACCAAGATTGATCTTTTTGGGCTGAACTTCAAGTCTATGGTGAAAGCCAAACACAGCAAACCATACCATACCCACTGTAAAGCATGGTGGTGGAAGTATTACTTCATAGAGGTGTCTCTCTACAATGCATGAGAATATTGCCAAGAACACCTAAATTCTTGAGGAAATCTGCAGGCCTTGACAATGACCCTAAACACCTTGCCAAGAAAACAATGTAGCGGCTTAGGAACAGAAAGCTGAATGACCTTGAGTGGCCAAGTCAGAGCCCTGGCTAATATTCAATTGAAAATCTTCAGATGGACATGATGACAGTACTGCGTCAATGTTCACCATGAACCTGGCAGAACTGACCAACTATTAAGTGCTCTGGTAGAGACAACCAAACAGACTGATGGCTGGAATTAAAGCAACAGTGGCTCTCTGAAGTATTAAATCTGGGGGCTGATCTGTCATTTGCTGCCTTTTTTGGTTACTTGACTTTTCTGAGACAGAAGGCGTAGCTAAAGGTGGAGAAGAGATTTTTAATCATTTTTAATTTCAACCATTGAAACAATTAAACAAAAAAAAGACTGTCAAGTGGTATAATGATTTTCTAAAGGCACTGTGTTTATGTTGCTGTAGAGAGAACTTGCTAAGTAATGGATCCACTCTGCAGCCTGTTTTTCTTTCATGTGAGAGCAAATTTAAAGTAGATCAGTCTTCTAAGTCATGCTACAGCACACCAAAGCCCATCAAATCCAAAAGTTCAAAGTGGGCTTAGACAGTGCCTATGTAGCCGTGTGACAGTTCTTAGAAGGATCAAGTGGATTATGCCATCGGTTTTAGGTAAAATGCACTTTTCATGGAATGAATGATTGGGATATATATATAATTTTTTTTATTTATTTATTTTTTTACCTCTGATCATAAACTGTGTCTTATAGGAGTCAGGTGGTGGCAACAGGTGTTTGTCTATCAGAGTCTGATAAAGAAGCAGTGATACCATCCTCCATCCATCCATTATCTAGTTGTTATTAGGGGTGGTGCTGGAGTTTATCCCAGCTGACTTGGGGCGCAGGCAGAGGACACCCTTGACAGGCCGCAAGTCTGTCGCAGGGCTACATATACAGAAAAACAGTCACACTTGCACTCACACCTACTGGCAATAATTAACCTCAGCATGTTTTGGGACTGTGGGAGGAAGCCGGAGTGCCTGGAGAAAACCCACACATACACAGGGAGAACATGCAAACTCCATGCAGAAAGATCCCAGGAAGGCCGGGACGCGAACCGGGAATGTTTTAGCTGAAAACGAAAGGGCGAACCACCACGCCACTGTGCAGCCCTGATACCGTCATGTTGGCAATAAATAAAGCAATCAGTCACACAGTGAATTAAGGTTCCATTTTAAAACATGAGCATGCATTCATTTAGGTCCTCATGCATTTTTAACTATTCGATAAAACAGAAAACTATCATGATTCTGAGGAGAGAATTCTAAGGTCTAGTATGTTATTTTCATCACTCTCTGCATTTCTTGTCATTTCTCTCCACAGTTGTCTTCACAAAGTCGTGGTGGCCGCTTCACCAGTCAACTGTCAAGACAGTAAAAAATAAAGCACATCTTCTGGAATAGCATGGTATTCATTCAATAGTTAACTTCATGGCTGTAAATCACATGAAGATCAATAAGTAAAACTTCTAACAGTGCTCTAGTATTACTCTCATGAATTAAATGAATGTGTCTGCACTGTACTTTGCTAAAAGCCTGAAATAACTCACTGCCTATGCCGATCCTCCTCAATGGCCTTGGAGGATTTATGTTTTGTGTTAAGTAAGGCTGAAGCTACTCATGTTATCTCACTCCATCAATAGCAAATACATTAACAATATCTAGTCGCTGCAAGCACACTATTAATTTACCACGACCTGTCCCTACAGGGGCAGAATGATTGTTGGAGGCAACGAGGTGTATCTGCTTACCCCTCCCTGGGACACGGTGTCGCTGCTGGGGGATCAATGTCCATTGAGCAAGGAGGAAGAGGGGCAGGCAGGCAGCCAAGCAGCCGGCTGGAGGAAGCCCTCAACCTCAGCTCGAGTGACGCTGTCACCTAAGAGGTCCCAGAGGCCCTGCAGAGACAGAGGGGGATGTGCCGCCTGATGCTGGAGCCATGTCCTTTCACACGGAAACATGGGCCTTTGTTCCTCAAAGGTTGAAGAGGACGCTGGTAATAGATAGTGCAAGCTCCGGTTCATGACAGGAAAAACCCAGACTGCCACTGACAGTTAATTGTCAGTCATACATCATGAAAGTTCTTCATACAAGGCCAATGTTTGATAGAAGTAACACGTTCTTTTTCATTCATAAGCATTATAAAACACTCCACGCCATACGCAGGGGTTTTACTGCTATAGCTTTTATTATTTGGACATTAGCTTTTTGTGCAGGGCCTGGAGGTGTTGGGAAGCACAGTGGGAGAGTGAGAGTGTGTGGATGGGACCAGGGTTAATGTCATACTGGAGGTTAATGTCAGTAATGGCTGAGTAATTAAAGTAATGTAAAGAGTAGAAGCAATGGACCATTTGAGGCGAGTATCAGTCCCCCACACTGACAGCAGAAAACAAAGTGTTGCTTTCGAGGTATTGAGTAACCAAGAAATCTATAAAATTCTGGATTAATTCATGGCATTAAGAGAAAGACCTCCTTCGGTGCTGTTATTTTTTATTATACCACAGTGTATTGTCAGATGTTTTTTAAAAATGATATCTTGTGTTACCAGCTGTGGTTTTCACTTTGAGAGTTTGTGTTTGTCATCATGGTGACCTGTGGTTCTGGTAACACCTCAATCAGTCAATCAATCAGTCAGTCAAGAGCTATGCCATTCAGCATAGGCAATCATTTCTCTCCATCTAGTCTGATCTCTTGCTTTCTGAATTGGGATTGTTGCCCGTCCCATGTGTAGACATGATGTCAGCGCCTTTGTCATTTTCATTCTCTGTCTGCCGCATCCTCTCTTCCCCATTCATTTTTCCAGTTGTGACAATATATTTCAGGGTCTCTTTCCTTTTGATGTATCCAGAAAATGTTGACTGCCGTTTCCTAATTTTGTTCAATACTGTAAAATTTGTGTTAGGTAATTTTAAAATGTCTTCATTTCTCATTCTGGACATGTAAGATAAACATAGCATGAGTCTATAAAACCACATATCTGCTGCAGTGATCTTGTTTGACATTTTACGTCACAAATCATGCTGGCGAACCCGAGCAGTGACCATACAACCGAGGCAGAGACAGGCTGAATGCAGGTTTATTGAGGGAAGGTGGGGGATCGTGGAAGGAAGGGAAGCTGGGAGAGGGTCCAGGGGGGTGAGGGGAGATGGAGTCTGGGGACGGAGCGGCGGAGCCGGGGATCAGCGGTCTGAGGGAGTTCCGGGAGGATCAGAGTGCGGGAGTGGGTGGACGCTCGCGGCGGCAGAAGGACAGGAGTCTGGGACGTCGAAGGGGGAAGCCAGGTGCAGGTGGTCCGGGGTGATGAGGTGACAGGAGGGTCCGGTGGTCCAGGGAGGGAACCGAGAGGGGAAATCCAGAGGGGAGCACAAGGGGCTCAAGGCAGGACGGGAGGGGATCCGGGCAGCTGGGTTGGAGGTCAGAGGAGAAGACAGGTAGAGGTTAGTTGCAAAAATACTTTTCAAACAGGCTTCAAGAGGCGAGAGGGAAACTAACTGCGTGGGCAGAGTTTACGATCTGGCGGAGTGTGGATGCAGGAACCGGTCTTTTATGGCAGAGGATGTAATCACGGGAATGATCCACAGCTGCCCGGAGTCTGTGAGGCTGCGCTCCACTTGGCACAGCGGAGGAGAGAGAAAGGGAGAGGGAGAGAGATAGGGAAAAGGGAGTGGGATGTCAGAATGGGCAGGGGGAGGAGGAGGCCCTGACATTTTATTATTTATGTTCCAACATTCACATCCATACATCGGAACTGGTAGGATGCAACAGCAAAGAGTCCTCATACAGATGCTTATTGCTATTTTCTTATTTATCGGTTTATTTTTCATTTTCATACATGCTGTTCTTGCCTTCGCTACTCTACATCTGGTATCTGTTTCACATCTCCCATCTGATGTCATCCATGAACCGAGATATTTGAAATGATGAAACTGCTTCAGTATTTCTTAGTTTAATTTTATGTCTGTCTGTCTGTTGGAAACATTACTCAAAAACAGATTTGGATGAAATTTTCAGGGAAGATCAGGAATGTCACAAGGACCAACTGAATACATTTGATGCAGCTTATAGTTTGGATTCACAAGCATCTTAAAGATTTCAACTTTTGGAAATGATACAACTGAGCAGCCTTGGTGGAGTTCTGCGCTACCTTAGTGCTTTTCTAGCTTTTCATGCGACTTTACGAACAGTGACTTGTGCTTCTGTTTTGCTACATTTTTTAGCATTCACAAGTATTCTCTAATTGCCAATTGTGCCGCAGTGGCCACTGTTCACTAGGCTTGCTTTAAGCTGACAGAGGCGAGCTCCGGGCTCACATTTGCTCTTAATAAATTAGAGAGAAAACAAGCTTCCACTCACAAAGTAATAACATGCAGTAAAAACAGCCCTATTTAAAGCTCTTAACGAGTCAGAGAGTTCCTGCTTTGTGTTGAAAAGCATGGTTCACACTGAAAAAAGGAGAAATACGTTCAAAGTTGCTGTTAAAGGAAAAAAATAATGGGCTACTGGTTTAATTCAATCCTCTGTTAGCCAAGAATAACTTCCTGGCTCCTCAACACTCAAACCTCCCCTCTGACCTCAACAATTTAAAAAGGACCAGTTCCAAGTTTTCCACCCTGCTGCTGTATAAATAATAAGAAAGTGTATGTTGGAGCTGATATCCCCTGGAGAAAAGCTACTGCATCAGCGAGTTCCTCAACCTCCTGACAGTTGCCCTCAGTCAGGGTGAAAGGTCAGTATTAGAGCAATCGCAAGCAGAACATGTAACGGCACAGTGTGTGGTAGAGCCCGGTGGAAGTGCACAAATACTGGAAGAGTATGATACAAATTTCCTGAAGACGATACCAGGATTTAGAGAAAGTGCTCCTCTGCAGCTCACACGAGTGTGGGCAGATAGTTATTACAGTGGGTGGTCAGCCTACAGGAACGGTGAAACAAAGCTTCCCAGCAAATAGTTTTGACATTGAAACATCAGACAGGCAGAAAATTGAGTCTTTGATCTGTTCCATCATGAGGGATCACTTGGTCATATCAAAATCTTGGCTCAAAGGATGTGTTATGCATGCGAGAGCACATCATGAATCAAAGGAGGGATACTTTCGCTGTGTTGATGGGAGCAGTCAAACTCAACGTGATTTTACGGTAATAAATTCAGATTCTTTTCATCTTTTCTCATTTAGCCGTTTCACACCAAAACTGTCTGGCAAGTTTTTCCCTGAAAAGTCACAATTCCTTGCATGTGTCGTTCTCAGCTGCCAGCCTGCAAATGCTCACTTGATGCGCCTTTGTCTTCTTTGTTGCTCTGGAGGGGATTGAAATTCCTTCTGTGAAATGATATTTGAAGTGATTAAAGAGAGTCATTCAGCAGAGCTGACAGTTCTAATGGAGAGCAGAAACCGCTCGTCCAGCCCTAATAGCCAGACGGGCCTCCTGACAGCCGCCGGAGAAGCTCACAATCGCTTTGCTGTGGGACAAAGTGCCAAGAGGGACATGCTCCCTAATTTTATTCTCAAAGATGCTGTTTGTTTAGTTGCTTATTCTGTATGAAGGGCAGGACGACAAAGACAGAATATTGGAATACAACAGAGCTTTTTAGTCTTTTCGGCTCCAGAGGCGGATGAAATCTTGGTAGTTCATCAGAACACAGCTGGCGATCAGAAATGTACCGCAGAAATATCCAAAACTCCATTTTCATCTGCCTCAGAGACTAAAAAATGTCTTTGGAATATTTATTATTTTTGCCTTCTGTTCCTGTTTTGTTGAGGCTTCTGTATAAGGAAGTGAGTTTTACATTTCAAATCAAACACAGATGCCACAGATGTGAATGTATGCATTAACATTCAAAAGTTTGGGGTCATTTACAAATGTCCTTATTTTTCAAAGAAATGCATTTTTTTCAATAAGGATAACATTAAATGAATCAGAAATACAGTCCAGACTTTGTTAATGTGGGAAATGACTATTCTAGGCGGAAACAACTGATTTTTAATGGAATATCTACAAAGGGGTACAGAGGAACATTTCTAGCAACCATCACTCCTGTGTTCTAATGCTACATTGTGTTAGCTAATAGTGTTGAAAGGCTAATTGATGATTAAAAAAACATTGTGCAGTTATATTAACACATGAATAAAAGTGTGATTTTCATGGAAAACATGAAATTGTCTGGGTGCCCCCCCAAACTTTTGTAGTGTAGTATTTCTTCAGTAGGAGTAAACGCAGCTGGGACCTCAGAATCTAAATGCCACCCAAAGCCTCAGGTTCACTGCATGGCAACATGCTCACCTCCTCTGATTAACTGCAGATATGATTAATTGGGAATGAGCACCAAAGCGGGTCCTAATTTTATAGTCATGTCTTGTGTCAAATTCTCATATAAAAGGATGTTTAATCACAAAGTGCAAATTGCTTTAGCACGGGAATACTGATAGTACGGAACCTGGTGGGAATCTAAATGGGAGGTGTCACCGTACAAACACATTGCACAGAGGGCAGTAGGAGGGTGTCATTAGGGTGTCATAGTCAACAGGTGTGCAGGCCCACAGGCTGCCTCAACATAGGGTGCTTTGTTTAGTCACATGGGTTCTTTGTTCATGGGTTATGCTGCATATGTTAGTGTTTTATTTAAAAGGTTGCTGGGAAAGCTCCTTAATGTGTTGTACTTTACACACGTGGACAAAATTGTTGGTACCCCTCAGTTAAAGAAGGAAAAACCCACAATTCTCACTGAAATCACTTGAAACTCACAAAAGTAACAATAAATAAAAATTTATTGAAAATTAAATAATCAAAAACAGCCATTACTTTTGAATTGTTGATTAACATAATTATTTAAAAAAACAAACTAATGAAATAGGCCTGGACAAAAATGATGGTACCTCTATAAAAGATTGAAAACTATTTGACCAGAGTGACATGATTAACTCAGGTGTGTCATTTAATTGACATCACAGGTGTTTCCAAACTCATAATCAGTCAGTCTGCCTATTTAAAGGGAGACAAGTAGTCACCCTGCTGTTTGGTGAAAAGGTGTGTACCACACTGAACATGGACAACAGAAAGCGAAGGAGAGAATTGTCCCAGGACATCCGAAAAAAAATTATAGACAAACATCTTAAAGGTAAAGGCTATAAGACCATCTCTAAACAGCTTGAAGTTCCTGTGACAACAGTGGCTCATATTATTCAGAAGTTCAAGACCCACGGGACAGTAGCCAACCTCCCTGGACGTGGCCGCAAGAGGAAAATTGATGACAAATTGAAGAGACGGATCGTTCCAATTGTATCCAAAGAGCCCAGAGCAACCTCCAAAGAAATTAAAGGTGAACTCCAAGGCCAAGGTACATCAGTGTCAGATCGCACCATTCGTCGTTGTTTGAGCCAAAGTGGACTTCATGGGAGACGACCAAGGAGGACACCACTGCTGAAAAAAACTCATAAAAAAGCGAGACTGGAATTTGCAAAAATGCATGTTGACAAGCCACAAAGCTTCTGGGAGAATGTCCTTTGGACAGATGAGACCAAACTGGAGCTTTTTGGTAAGGCACATCAACTCTATGTTCATAGACTCAAAAACCAAGCATACGAAGAAAAGAACACTGTCCCTGCGGTGAAACATGGAGGAGGCTCAGTAATGTTTTGGGGCTGCTTTGCTGCATCTGGCACAGGGTGTCTTGAAAGTGTGCAAGGTACGATGAAATCTGAAGACTATCAAGGCATTCTGGAGAGAAATGTGCTGCCTAGTGTCAGAAAGCTTGGTCTCAGTCGCAGGTCATGGGTCTTCCAACAGGACAACGATCCAAAACACACAGCCAAAAACACCCAAGAATGGCTGAGAGAAAAGCGTTGGACTATTCTAAAGTGGCCTTCTATGAGCCCAGATCTGAATCCCATTGAACATATGTGGAAGGAGCTGAAACATGCCATTTGGAGAAGACACCCATCAAACCTGAGACAACTGGAGCTGTTTGCTCATGAGGAGTGGGCCAAAATACCTGTTGACAGCTGCAGAACGCTCATTGACAAATACAGAAATCGTTTAATTGCAGTGATTGCCTCAAAAGGTTGTGCAACAAAATATTAAGTTATGGGTACCATCATTTTTGTCCAGCCCTATTTCATTAGTTTGTTTTTTTAAATAATTATGTTAATCAACAATTCAAAAGTGATGGCTGATTTTGATTATTTAATTTTCAATACATTTTTATTTATTGTTACTTTTGTGAGTTTCAAGTGATTTCAGTGAGAATTGTGGGTTTTTCCTTCTTTAACTGAGGGGTACCAACAATTTTGTCCACGTGTGTATATGCATGTAAAAATGTACGTGAGATGTGCTGACACCTCAAATGCATGTGTGATTATACTGTTCATTTCTACAGTATGTTAACCTTCAAGTGTCATTTCCAACTTCAGATCAGCTCGTAGGTGTCAGAAGAAGAACATTTCTCACTCTTTTCATTGACAGAATGTCAGATCCAAATGTCCAGCGAGCCACCGTTACCCCTGGGTCTCAGTACTTGTTTCCAGCATTTCCACTTTAAAAGATAATTATCATTCCATGGAATTTCCTCCTTTGTACCTGCCACTCACTGCTGCTCCCCGTGTAATAAGCTGCCCTCATCCCTGTGCTGACAAAGATGTTTCCCAGTTCCAGCTCAGCGCCGCAATGCTTACTGCTAGAGAGAGTCTGAGCCAATTACCCTTTCCCCCCCAGCTCTTCCATCTTTTTTCAGTAGTTAACAAGGGATAATGGAGGTTTGCTCTGACAGCGATAACGAAACCTTTGCACAGGTTACTGCACAGATCTCCCCCCCCCCCCCCCCCCCCCCCAAATTCCTAAATTGATTTAGGTAAATTTACTTCCGTACTTTATGGATTACTCATGCTAAGATATGCAGCTCATTCTGGATTCTATGCAGTAATTCATCCTGCTATTATACTTGACATTTTGCAAATTAATATCCCGTCAAAAATGGTGTCTTATTCCTGATACCAAATGACTACGTGTCTTTCATTTTGCATGAACTGTACTTATAGTTTAATCAGGTTTTTTTAGAGGAAAGCTTTTCTTTGTCATTTGTAATTGAGACATGTTCATTCTTTGAAAAAAAATAATGATAATCATGGACCTATGAAAAAGAGAAGGTTTCTCCAGGCCATTTGATATGCCCTTCTATGAACACTGTACAGGGATATTTCAGTTTCAATCATGATTTTATGTGTCGTTCTCTCTTCTCAATAAGACTGTAAAACTAACATTAGAATTCCAGACAGATTTAAAAGAGCACTAAACACTGTAAATATACACCCAAACTAACTAACTAACTAAAAACTCTGCATGCACATTAATTTGTAATTCCAAAAAAATGTGTTTTTACTCTTAAGTCATGTTTGACAAATGATGTACAGTTCCATATGACAGACTTGCTTTGACTTTCTCAAATAGCACTGAAGTCCACAATTAAACAACAGCTCAGAACTGATGAAAATGCAAATGCAATCTGAATTATAATTTAAATTAAGCATTAAAGCATGTTTTTCAAGGGATTTAAATTGGACAGCATTACTTTTAAATGCAGCTGTTGTCTAAAATGAATATTCTCCTTCAAGGATTGGAAAGAAAGGTGAAGCTAACTATTAAAGGACCTTAATGAAGAATATAATGAATATTAAGTATTTGGACATGTTCTTGAAAAAATGTGTTACCTCTGGACTCAAACAAACCCACTGCAGTCTGTGAGGCTGTACTTTAAACCAGATGCATACACGTTGACATGCTGACAGTGAATGTGTTAACATGTTGATGCTTAGTAGGTATAATATCTACCTCACCATCCTAGCGTGCTGTTGTTATCACTGTGGTCATGTTCTATTCTGTTAATGGGTTTCATGCATAATGTGTGTCAGGTGCATGATTCAGAATGTGTGCATATACCATCCAAAAGTTTGGGGTCACCCAGGCAATTTCATGTTTTCATGAAAACTCACAATTTTATTCATGCTCTAACATAACTGCACAAGAGTTTTCTAATCATCAGTTAGCCTTATGACACCATTAGCTAACACAATGTAGCATTAGAACACAGGAGTGATGGTTGCTTGTTCCTCAGTACTCCATTAAATATCAGTAGTTTCCAGCTACAGCAATCATTTACCACATTACAAATGTCTAGACTGTATTTGTGATTAATTTAATAAGTGACCCCAAACTTTTGGACGGTAGTTTAGTTGAGTGGAGCTGATTGGTCCACCAGCTATCAGTGCCTCTATGTGATTGGCTGTAAGTGGCTCCTGTTGTTCAGGAGTTTGCAGAGGTGAAAGCCCTTCCTGTTGATCTTGTTTTCTGGTGTATGTCTTTATGTAAGCAGGAAAGTGACTGTAATTTGGTTTCTCTGCCTTTGTTAGATTATATTTGTAGTTTAAATTGTTTCTTTTGTTTGTGCCTCTTCCCACCTTGAACTCAATTCTTCTCTTCCTCCAGTCCAAAACACATAAACACATTTAGCTGTTAAATCTCTGCCTGCTTGACTACAGACGGCTAACATTGGTGTGTGAATGGGAAACATTGTAAAGCATAATTAGTACCAGCAAGGTGGTGGCGTCTTATCCACCCCCAGATAACAGGAACATTAGCATGTTCACATTTGGTAGAAAGAAACACAAAGCAGAGCTATGGTTGGCTTATATGTCTGTAGTTCAGAATAGGATGTGCCGTTTAATTCGCAAATAAAAGTAGTCTCTAGCATGGTCTTCTTTAGGATAATCTTGTCTCAGAGTGATGCTGAAAAACTAGTCCATGCAGTTGCTCGCTCTAGGCGAGATCATTGTTGCTCCTTATTATCAGGATGTCTCAGTAACTCTGAAAAACAACTGATCCAAAAAACTGCAGCCAGAGTTCTGACAGGAACCAGCAAGAGAGAAGAAACTTCTACCATATTAGTTTCTTGTCATTGGCTCCCTGTAAAATCATGGATTGAATTTATAATCATACAAATCTCTCAATGACTGATTCAAGCTCTGCCATATATTAAAGACCTCATGGTAATTTAGTTTCTCCTTAGAGCCTCTTAGCCTTCAGCTATCATTCTCTTCTGCTGTGGAATCTGCTGAAAGTGTAGGTGAGTGAGGCAGACACTGTCTCTGCTTTTAAGATGAAACTTAAAACTTTGCTTTCAAATGACGCTTATAGTTAGTGCTGGCATAAATCATCCTGAACTATCCCTTGATAGTTCTTTGATTCTTTGTCTTTGGATTTGACAAACTAGGCCTAATCCAAAGACAAAGAAGAAAACTCACAGCTTTATGGATCAATGAAAGTTGAGGGACCAGTGAGTAGAAATATGATGAAGACATTGCTCATCTCATTGTCCTGGCCGTTAAATGTTCGAATATTGCTGGCTGTCTTTTATGAACAGTGTTTTAACAACCACACATACGGTCACATAGGGAAACACCTACTGTTGTTTGCAGTGGTGTTCATGAACAGCTACTGATAATATTAAAACATTAAATGACAAGGACAAGGACAAGGTGAACAGTTAACTGACTGGCCTTCCAGCAGTTGGTTCTGCCTCCTTGCAGGTTGGTCCTTAACAAAAGTCTACAAAAAACTTGAACAAAGAACAAAACCAGTGTTTGAATGGATGTATACATAATGACTCTAGAGCCTGGAAAAGCAAATGAGTTCAAAGGGTCCACAAGTGGAAAAACACCCAGAACCAGAACTAGCACCAGCTCAGAAGGAGCACCTGGTTCATGTTGGACAAGAGGGAGGTTTGGATTTCCAACCCACTAATCTCCGTTTGGGAAAGGTGACACCCGATGATATGAATAAATAAGAGCAAAACATTTAAACAGTGTCTATCTTTGTGGATCTACTGTAACTTGAGATACTTGAACAGATTAATTTCTCTGACTTAAGTGCTGCTGAATAGTGAATTACAGATAACGATTTTCCTTCGACTGAAATGAATATAGCATTACAAATACAGCTCTTCAGTGGTTATCATCTTTTCTTTACAGGACATGTCATAGTAACTGCCTCTGCTATCCAGACAGACTTTCAGTGAGTGACCAGCTTTGCTTTTGATGGGTATTGACATCCATAGAGATCGAACCCATGACCTTCCTGTCACCTCTTTGTTACAGGAGGAACTCTTGAACCTTTTTGCGGCTCTGCAGTTATGGAAACCTTAGCGGTGAATATTGCAATCAATATTTGGGCTCTTGTGAGTTTTTAACGTTTTTTTTTTTTCACACTTCTTCTTGCTCACATATCTTGAATATTCCTGGAGATTTTGTGGAGGTGTAGCAAATTCCCCCTGACAAACAGTCTTTGTTTGTCAATTTCCTCCTTACAATTCAAACTTTGCACATGGAGAAATGGACATGTAGTGTTTGCTCTGTTTGTTCATGAAAAGTATGCCCCTTTCTTGCTTTTCTGAGGCCGATGAGGCGGTGTAGGTATGGCATGAAGGGAGATGGAGGATTGGGCTAACAGCAGTCTTCTTCATCCCCACAGATCAGCTGTCTCGGCTGGGCAGGTAAATCCTCTCCTCAGCCATTTCCTTCTCGCTGCTTTCTGCACCATCTTTGATCCACCATCACTGCAACTAATGGCTCACGCAACCAGAAGGACAATTACACTCAACAAAAATATAAACACAACACTTTTGTTTTTGCTCCCATTTTTATGAGATGAACTCAAAGATCTCAAACTTTTTCCACATACACAATGTCACCATTTTTCTCAAATATTGTTCACAAATCTGTGATAGTGAGCACTTCTCCTTGACATTCCTGCTGTCAGCATGCCAATTTCACACTCCCTCAAATCTGTGGCTTTGTGCTGTGTGACAAAACTGCACCTTTCAGAGTGGCCTTTTATTGTGGGCAGTCTAAGGCACACCTGTGCACTAATCATGGTGTCTAATCAGCATCTTGATACACACGTGGACAAAATTGTTGGTACCCCTCAGTTAAAGAAGGAAAAACCCACAATTCTCACTGAAATCACTTGAAACTCACAAAAGTAACAATAAATAAAATTTATTGAAAATTAAATAATCAAAATCAGCCATCACTTTTGAATTGTTGATTAACATAATTATTTAAAAAAAACAAACTAATGAAATAGGGCTGGACAAAAATGATGGTACCCATAACTTAATATTTTGTTGCACAACCTTTTGAGGCAATCACTGCAATTAAACGATTTCTGTATTTGTCAATGAGCATTCTGCAGCTGTCAACAGGTATTTTGGCCCACTCCTCATGAGCAAACAGCTCCAGTTGTCTCAGGTTTGATGGGTGTCTTCTCCAAATGGCATGTTTCAGCTCCTTCCACATATGTTCAATGGGATTCAGATCTGGGCTCATAGAAGGCCACTTTAGAATAGTCCAACGCTTTTCTCTCAGCCATTCTTGGGTGTTTTTGGCTGTGTGTTTTGGATCGTTGTCCTGTTGGAAGACCCATGACCTGCGACTGAGACCAAGCTTTCTGACACTAGGCAGCACATTTCTCTCCAGAATGCCTTGATAGTCTTCACATTTCATCGTACCTTGCACACTTTCAAGACACCCTGTGCCAGATGCAGCAAAGCAGCCCCAAAACATTACTGAGCCTCCTCCATGTTTCACCGTAGGGACAGTGTTCTTTTCTTCGTATGCTTGGTTTTTGAGTCTATGAACATAGAGTTGATGTGCCTTACCAAAAAGCTCCAGTTTGGTCTCATCTGTCCAAAGGACATTCTCCCAGAAGCTTTGTGGCTTGTCAACATGCATTTTTGCAAATTCCAGTCTCGCTTTTTTATGAGTTTTTTTCAGCAGTGGTGTCCTCCTTGGTCGTCTCCCATGAAGTCCACTTTGGCTCAAACAACGACGAATGGTGCGATCTGACACTGATGTACCTTGGCCTTGGAGTTCACCTTTAATTTCTTTGGAGGTTGCTCTGGGCTCTTTGGATACAATTCCAACGATCCGTCTCTTCAATTTGTCATCAATTTTCCTCTTGCGGCCACGTCCAGGGAGGTTGGCTACTGTCCCGTGAGTCTTGAACTTCTGAATAATATGAGCCACTGTTGTCACAGGAACTTCAAGCTGTTTAGAGATGGTCTTATAGCCTTTACCTTTAAGATGTTTGTCTATCATTTTTTTTCGGATGTCCTGGGACAATTCTCTCCTTCGCTTTCTGTTGTCCATGTTCAGTGTGGTACACACCTTTTCACCAAACAGCAGGGTGACTACTTGTCTCCCTTTAAATAGGCAGACTGACTGATTATGAGTTTGGAAACACCTGTGATGTCAATTAAATGACACACCTGAGTTAATCATGTCACTCTGGTCAAATAGTTTTCAATCTTTTATAGAGGTACCATCATTTTTGTCCAGGCCTGTTTCATTAGTTTGTTTTTTTAAATAATTATGTTAATCAACAATTCAAAAGTAATGGCTGTTTTTGATTATTTAATTTTCAATAAATTTTTATTTATTGTTACTTTTGTGAGTTCCAAGTGATTTCAGTGAGAATTGTGGGTTTTTCCTTCTTTAACTGAGGGGTACCAACAATTTTGTCCACGTGTGTATGGCACACCTGTGAGGTGGGATGGATTATCTCAGCAAAGGAGAAGTGCTCACTATCACAGATTTAGACAGATTTATGAACAATATTTGAGAGAAATGATGATATTGTGTATGTGGAAAAAGTTTGAGATCTTTGAGTTCATCTCATACAAAATGGGAGCAAAAACAAAAGTGTTGTGTTTATATTTTTCTTGAGTGTAGTTCAACTTACTTTTTTTTGTTTTGTTTCCCCTTCTACTCCCTTTGACAAAACTTCCTCCATTTCTCAACACCCAACAGTAATTGAATTTACTATACTGTTAGCACTTTCCTTACACATGTACTGATGTGATTTCAAAAGTGAAAAAACAATTTCACATGAAGTTATATTTTACAATTTCCATTTTTCAGTGCTTCCCACAGCCAAGAGAGAAAGATCATGGGTAAATATCAAACTGTGACATCTTATCCATGGATTATCACTGATAGTGACTTTGAAATTGGATTTGTGTATGTTTATTGTGTCCAAACGCATAGGCGTCAGTTTAGGGGGGGACGGTGGGGACGTGTCCCCCCCACTTTTTGTCAGGGGTCATTTTGTCTCCAACACATTCAAATTCTTCACATGTAAGCCGTTGTAAACCCAGTTATTTTCAGTAGTATAGAAAATTCCGACGCTCCTGAACGCACCATCCGCACTCGGCCGAGAGTTGCACAGACACGCAGCACACCTTCATGAGGTTAAAAAAAAAACAAACAAAAAAAAACGCGCAGATGCTAAATTTGCGCCTGTGCCAAGTGGAAGCTCCGATCAGAGGCGTGCAGGGGCAAAATTTCGGCCCGGGAGAATTAGTACTATAGCGACCCACAGACCCCTCTATCACATGTACTGATAGTTCAACAGTTTGAGCCTTCACCTTTGGTGCCTTGGTTGTGAGTTCGAGTCCAGCTTGTGGCATTTTGCCGCCGTTCTTCGACATTTTCTCAAAGTGCTGTGGTCTCCATCCCCCCCACTTTTAAAAACAAACTGACGCCCTTGTCCAAACGCAATGCTTAAGTCATAACCTGACCTGAGCTGACAATAAATCCCATGAGGTGTGTCTGAAAGCATTGTTGTTTTTACTAGAATGCTTCTGTCAAACTACTATTTCCAACTTTAGTGATCTAAAATTAACATTTAAGCAGTTGATGTTTTTTTTTCCTTTTTCTTTTCCCCCTGCTGCATATAAAAAACAGCTTTGAACATGCTGCATAAATATAGTAAAAAACAAATAAACAAGAAAAGCTCTCAGAGAGCGCAGTACTCAGCCAAGACTGCTCAGTCATTGTATTATTTCCGATGGCTGAAATCTTTAAAAAAAATTGTGACAGAAATCACGTCAGCATAGACTGTGGTCATTTAATATAGATATACCCACAAACAAAAAGACCTTACACTGAGCACAGGTGTGTGCTATGCATGTGTACGTTATGTACAGATACCGAATCACATGACGTAAATATGTAGCGGGTGGTGGGAATTGATAGGACTCAGAAACAGACAGACAGACAGACAAACATCGTCACATAACTCTGCCGAAGTTCCGCCTCTTTGGCAGAGTAACAAATAAATTAAAAAGGCTGAAGTTTCTCAATTACAATATATTCTCTGTATTGGATTAACTTCTCACATTTGCTGTAGGTTTGGACAAAAATATCAAACAAAGTCACCATGTACCAAACTGTGCAAAACTCAGCCTTTAAAAATCCTCATACTTAATTTTGGGTTCTTGGATTCAATTCTATTATATTCCGATTGTAATATCTTTACATCTGCAATAGCAAACAATTTATACATTATAACAATACAAAAAGTGACTCAGCACCCTGGGGCTGTTTGCACTTACAGTACTCTCGCAAACCCAACACTGACTACATATTTAGCAGCAAACACAAAGAAAGTAACTGATTAGCATTTAGCAACAGAGCTCAAAAGACAGGGATCTTTGGAAATAGTTTTGTCATGTCACAACTCCACATAAATGCTAAAGTTTCTCTTATTGCCAACATGTTTGTTGTATTCCAACTTTACCAGTGACCAGTGATGGAGAAACTAGAATATGATGAGAGCAGATGCAGAGCCAAAGGTAGGGCCAGCAAGGCCACAGTCATCACAGGCTAACGTGATGGCCGCCCCACCATCAGTGAAGCCTGTAAGAGGACAATGGACATAATCATCGAACTCCAGAAACTTCAGTAACTACATGTATATACACAGTGAGTATGTGTGTGTGTGTGTGTGTGTGTGTGTGTGTGTGTGTGTGTGTGTGTGTGTGTGTGTGTGTGTGTGTGTGTGTGTGTTTAGTGTAGGGAGTGTAACAGATTCGATTTGATCAAACCATAATGATCATTTGCTAATTAAGGCAGCAGAGAGAGGCTTGAAGAATGCATTCAGGCTACCTCAACACATCAGGAGGCTTAACCCATGCAAAGCGACATTTAGAGAATATTGGACAATACTGAGAGGGGCCTGCGGCTGTGTGCTGGTTGCTGATGCTATCATACTATCATTGTTCTTGTGCTTAATCGCTGTGGCTAATGACAGGAAATGAAATCACCCACTGAAGACCAGCGCACTTCCCACAGAATAATTACTGCTGTTGACCTTGTGCTTCTGTCTGGTATGTAAGTGCACTATGAGACCACTCACCACACACTTAGTCACTACATATCATGGGTTACTTCAGGCTGCTCTATTAAGCTCTTACTCATTATTGACAAACAAAACATGCAACCTGACTCACTGATTTCATGTTGTTTTTAGCCATTGAGAAATAAAAGGGTTTAGCAGCGCTGGCTTTAGTTCTCAGCTGAGTCAAAATGAATGTTTGTGCAGACATTGCAACAGTCTGCCACAACCTTGATTAGAACATTTTAGTGTATTTAGAATTTCTTTGCATTTACTCAGTTATTGATTGCTCTTTTATATCACTTGTCATCTACAAAGAAGTGTGCAGACTTGTGCTTCTTTGCAATTTCACTTTTTTCTTGTTTTCTATGCTAATGACCCTGTATCAGAGCGCTATACCACAGAGGTGCATAGCATTTGGGTCTTTTCAGACAGCAGTGTTGGTTCAACATCAAAATATATTGTTAAACTGCAACATGGGGACAACATGGAAGCAACTTGTAGCTTTGCACATACTGTTCACACGAGTATTTGTGGTCCTACAAATGTGTCCACATCATCAATCTGTCAAAAAAAAAGAAACATGGCTCTTTAAATTTGCCACACATCCAAATGATGATGTCAGAGGCCCCAAAGCTGGTGAAATGTCAAAAGGCTGTATCTTTTTAGTAGTGGATGTGGTTATAGGGCTGCAGAGTGGCTTGCTGGTTCGCACTGTTTCCTCGCAGCTTGAAGATCCTTGGTTTGGGCCTGGGATCTTTCTGTGTTGAGTTTGCATGTTCTCCCTGTGCATGTGTGAGATTTCTCCAGATTCTCCAGCTTGCTCCCTCAGTCCAAAAACATTCTGAGGTTAGCCGGTGATTAAATCGTCTGTAGATGTGAATGTGAGCGTGATTGTTTACCTCTATATGTAGCAAAGTGATAGACAGGTGACCTTCATCCTAAGTCAGCTGGGATAGACTCCACGTTGTATTATTTATGTCTTTTTTATTTTATGTTTTACCTATTTTAACATTTTGTAAAAATAAAGCCTGGTAGACTACCATACTGTATGTGTATGTGACAAATAAAAAGAAACCAATCAAAAAGCTTTCTCTTTTCCTTAGTTAACAGATAAGTGAAGAGGCAGACAGGAAAGTAGGGAGAAGACCTGCAGCAAATGGGTGAGAGCTGGAATCAAACCCAGGCTACTGCATCAGAGACTGTCGCTCCTGTTCATGGGTCACCCGCTCAACTTCTTGAGCTATCGGGACATCTGGAAAATTCAAAACTTTCTGGAGTAGCCAATACCACCCTCATTTGAATATTTTGCACTTTTTTGTTTAAGAGCCAGTAATTTAAATACATTCAATCATTTGGATTTGCTATAAATATTTTTTTTCAGTTTACTTACCAAATTCCAGGGCTGTAGAAGTTATATTTCTGGAGATATTGAACTTTGAAAATGGGTTCCCAGATAAGATATTTTTTCGAGGGTGAAAATGCAGAAAGTTCTTTTCAACCAAGAGGTTTTACCGAGCTAAATTTTGGGTCCCAAACAACCAAATATACATAACATGACCAAACATTAGAGGAAATACACTCTTACATGTGTGCACCGGCTAGCATTAGCCGCCAGTTAGGTTAGCTTAGCATAAAGACTGAAAGCAGCAGGAAACAGCTGGTTTGGCTCATTCAAAAGCTAAAAATCTCCCTGGTTGCCAGTTCAGTGAGCTTCAGAGATGCTACTCGGTGGACTCCAGCTGCATACACAACATAAAAACACTAGTGTAGTGTCCTTCTTCTTATTTAATTGGTGGCAAGAAAACAAGCAAGCATATTTCCTTGAAAGTCGCAGTATTCCTTAAAAGCAAAACAATAATCAACGCAGTGTAAAGTAATCCCATTTGAACCCTGGTTATCTGCCACTAGTCAAATCTCGACAGCGCCCTTTACACTGCAGAATCTTTGACTGCAGCTCCAGCCCCAGGTTTGCTGGGAGGGGGTTTGTTGCTGTGTGTGTGTGTAGGTGTAGGTGTGTGTGTACGAGTGTGTGTCTCGACCTTGGGAGCACTGCTGGGTGCTATTGATTTGTTTACCTGTGCGCTGCTGACATTTTCTCATTAGGTTTCTTTTGCACAACACTTCCAGGAGAGGAGACCAGAGTCTGCACTTCACAGCCGACGATGCGTGATCAATGTACCTGATAGATTGGCGCTGGCAATATAATTCTGTTGAATGGCTCTTTAATGGATGTGAGCGCTCCATTTAGTAGCCACAATAAGGTGCCTTTTGTGACTGAAGCAGCATTGTGGGGCTGTATGAGGAAGAAAACAATATCTTGACAGAAGAGCTTTGTTAAAAATTACTTCGGAGGACAAGAATGACTGCAGGAGAAATTGTGTTTTATTCCACTGTTATTGGAGAGTATTGGAAGTATTTACCAAATGCAATTTAGCATTATTAAGGCCTTTTGGTATCATTCCTTTACATAACATGCATGCAGTTTGTAGAACCTTTTAAACACGAGGAAATAGCAGATAAATACAGACAAGGGGCCAGTGCAGTGACATAAAAACTATTTTCTCTGTATTTGTGGACCTCATATAATTTTGTAGTTACCCATTAAGACTATTTTCTCCAAATACCTTCAGTTTTACATTTAAATACAAGACCACTGGATCTCTGTAATGATGCTTTTTTACCAACAGAGCTGCACAATATACACTGGGGGTGCTGATAAATTAAGCAAACTGCCCCATTTACAGCAAAGCTTTATGGCAATTAGCCAGCCTCTGAGCACAGAAACAAATTCCTGACTCTCTGTGCTTCATTTCCAAGCCGCCTCTATTCTAATAAGGCAGGAAATGGCTGGAAAACATCCTCCATTCTCATGTGAACTTCTCATGTCTGCTCAAATAATCTGACACGGTCACAAGGAGGCAGTGTTGTCACTCTCCTCGCAATCTATCTGCTCCCGCTGAAATGCTGTGATGGAAGGAATCCACCCTTTTTAAGGTTAAAAGTGTTCCTCATTTGCCACTGTAATCCCGTCCATTTGGCAGGGCTCAGACAAAGTGGAATAGCAGCGAAGCCCTCCAGCCTCTGGAATCCCAGCCTTGCGACACAGCAATCAGCTCGCGGACACATCAAGGTCTAATTACTCCTCAGGTGACAAGACTTCCATGACATGCTGCCGCTGAAAAGGGATTTTATTAAGATTGAAAGCTGACAAGACAAGTGCTTCCATTTAAATCAGCTAGCATTTGCATCAAGTCACTGGGAAGAAGAGCAGGGCTCTGATTATCCCTGCTTCTTGTTAAGACACAAGGATATATTGACTCTGAAAGCAGAATAGTGGAGACATAATAGTATGGGTGTATGTACCAAATATGACACCCTGGAGCGCTGCACAGGCTGTCTAGGTGTAGTCAACATCATATTTAGTGGGCTGGGACAGGCTGTGGGGCGAGAAACGGGGCAGCCATTCTCTAATGATCAAAATAACACTTTGTCAATGTAATAGCCCACTGTTCTTCATTCTTTACACCCCTCTGACAGAACATTTCTCATAGCTTTGTTTACACCGGGGCTGCTGCCCTTGTGGTCAGCAGGGACTTATATAAAAATGTTGCCCCATAAACCATGATTATTTTCATTGCAACTGATGTGTTGCAATCACTTAGCCAACTCCCTCAGAAAACAAGCGTCTTGAGTAAGACGTATAGGCCTGCAACTTTGATTCAGCCATCAATGGCAGGCTTTGTTTACGAAGATGGGGAGCAACAGATGGCAAGCATATCTATAAATAAGTCGCTCTTCTGAATAGGAGATTAGTGCATTTGAGCCGGTTTTTAATGGTCTCTAGGAGAGATTAAAAAGTAAGCTGATTCATAATGCGCTTCTCTTTGCGGTGACTCACGAATAAACAAGAGTCTGAGAAGAATCGGAGGATGAAAAAAATTCTCCAGCATGCTTGAGACGGGACGGTAGCTGACACATGCTTTTACTGCATGGCTGCAGTTTTATGATATGTTAGCAGGCGCATCATGAAAGTATTGTACATATAACTTTTCTCCCTGCGCACCAGATCACTGCAGACCTCACCATGCAGCATGTATGCATTTCATCCCATTTATTTTCAATGCACATTATTCATACATATTTCTTAAAAAGACAGCATGAATGCCAGGAGCGTTTATTCCAGAGCACAAATCAAGCAACAAAAGCAAAATAAGCACATCCAAAGTTCATGGAGGATATAAACGCTGATAAATATACTAAAACCCATCTTGGTTTTAGCCTCTGGGTCACATTTTCTCCAAGTGATTGAAATAGAATGGAGAAAAAAAAAAATCTCAATTATATAACCAGTGCTGATCAGCCTACAGATAGCCGCCCACCTGAGGCTACCTCAGCATCCTCCACAAATATTGACAGAATTCTTATCTTTTTTTTTCCATATTTTCCGACAAATGTGAAGCTTGTGTACAAATCCTGTTTCCCTCCCGTCTGCTACACAACACGAATTTCTCACAAATACACTTTTACATTCATTGTATGTTTCCAGGAACAGCATGTCTCAGGATGTCTGATAAAGTGGATTTGTGGCTGTATCTGTAGATATCTGCTGCCCGGATAAACTCCGTATCTGTCTTTTAATGACGCCGGTGTCATTGTCTGTTCTCTGTTACAGAAATAGAGCCTCGCCAAGTTTGGCAATAACAATGACCAGGGCTTTGTGTTGCCGGTTTTCTTCTTTAATGAATTCATAAACACGCCCAAGAGAAATGAATGCTTGACCTGTGAGAAGGTGAATGGATTTCCTGAAAACTATTGACAGGTTGTCCTAACAAGCAAAAGCAACCTAAGGAGTCATGTTGTAATCAATGGCTTAAAATGAGTAAACAGGACAATTATGTCACTTCCTGAGATGTTTCCTGTAACTGCATGAACCCATGTGACAGCATGTGCTGCTGTTATCATGCATCACATGAACATCAAAGCCTTTTTTCAGACCGTATAAAGCAAATATTTGCATGATGACCCCAACGCAACACTGCATATCTCTGCCACGTGCATCAAGAGTGCATCTCTAATGATCTATTTTCATATACGCTTCTGCTGGGTGGATCAGAGGTCATTTGTGTGCTCACACCTTGTGTTGTATTTCTAATGCAATTATATGTGAGAAAATTCTGAAAAGAAAAAAATATTTGCACATTAGATTTTGCCCTAAAACAATATCTGTGCGGTGACTCACTGTGGTCTTACTCATGAAGGCGTTTATAGATACTGGACTTCATGCTGCCTTATATTCCTCATGGCAGCATAGTTCTTCAGTCACTGTCATTCCTGGATATTAAATAGTATCTTTTAAATTCAGTAAAATATATCCATTTATACACTACTGCTCAAAAGTTTGGGGTCACCCAGAAAATGGTATGTTTTCCATGAAAACTCACATTTTCATTCATGTGATAACATAACTGCTATTTTCGAATCATCAAATAGCCTTTCAACACAATTAGCTAACACAGTTTAGCATTAGAACACAGGACTGATGGTTGCTGGAAATGTTCCTCTGTATCCCTATGTAGATATTCCATTAAAAATCAGCCGCTTCCAGCGAGAATAGTCATTTACCACATTAACAATGTGTCTAGACTGTATTTCTGATTAATTTCTTGTTATCTTCATTGAAAATATATAGGGTACACCCTGGGCAGGTCTCCAGCTAGCACAGGGCTACATATAGAGACAAACAATCACACTCACATTCCCACCTTTGGATAATTTAGAATTGTCAGTTAGCCTCAGCATGTTTTTGGACTGTGGAAGGAAGCTGGCATACCCAGAGAAAATCCACACATTCACAGGGAGAAAATGCAAACTCCATGCAGAAAGCTCTCAGGTCCAGGCCGGAATGTGAACCAGGGATCTTCTAGCTCAGGAGTGTCAAACCTATGGCCCGTGGGCCAAAATCGGCCAACCAGAGGGTCCAATCTGGCCTGCGGGGAAACTTTGCAAAGTGTAACAGTTACAGAGATGACATTAAGTGCAAATTACAAATTTGTAAAACTGTAAAGCTTAAAATTATTTCTAGACCTTGACATGTTGTTTTGATCATAAAGTAAATTACTAGATGGTTCAGTTCCAGGGACCTGTGACTAAATGTTTTGTGTCTTTGTAGATAAACTGGGATCTGCAAGTTGTAATGTGTAAATGATGAACTGAGACATAATAAAACTGAATTTATTTTTCATCTGAAACTTCAGGTTGTTCATAATGTTTTCTAAAGATGTGGGAAAATTTTAGACTTGTGGCTATTTCTAGGTTATCTTGCTGTACTTTATTGATCCGGTCCATTTGAGATCACATTGGGCTGTATGTATGTGTAAAATGAGTTTGACACTCTTGTTGCTGATTTAAAAAAGCAACTCCTTTTACAATCTATTTTATTTAACAGTATGTGTTGAATAACCATCTTGGCTAGTCATGTTTTTTTTTTGTTTTTTTTTTGATAGGGGTCATATGGTTTGATGAGCGGCAATCATAATTTCTTTGTCCTTTCATAGCAAAGATTACAAAGATTAGTCACTTTATTCTATATTTCAAGTCTCAAGAATGGTTTGTTTATGTTTTTTAAAGGTTTGTTTTAACTCTTGAGCTCCAAAGCTGATTACCAGCCTGGCAAAGCCTAATGAACCCTCTGCCCACCACTCCTCACCCCAGAGAAGAAAGGAGAGCAGAAAAACATGATCCTGCAGGATTACATGATGCTGTTACTCTGTCTCTTAATCTGGCCTTGTATTAAAACATAGTTACCTTTGTTAGTTTTCATGTGCTGGCATGCTGCATAAATATTGTGCTTCCTCAGGTGGTAAGTATTAGTTTCTGAGTCTTTATGAGAAATTAGCTGAAACTACCATGTTAAAAAATCTGGTCTTATTAATCACATATTTCCCTGAGGTCATTCTACATTTCCTGCTTCCTGGTGAATTTTCATAAACCAATCTGTATCTTTTCTGCATCCATTCATGGTGGAAATGTCTTTATCCATGCAAAGGAAACACAAGAACCTGACCCATCCCCTCTGCATCTCCTTGTGAAATCTACATCTATGCATATATCACTTCTATGGTGACTGCTCTTTTGTTCATTATCCGTTCCACTGCAGGAACCAGCTCCCCTTGGACCTTAGACTTGCCCCAAATGTAATCATCAACGCACTACATTGAAATAATCAGTTTTATTTATGAAGTCAGATCTGAATCACTTGCCTGTGAGCATATTCACTTAGTTTGTATTCCTTTTATTGCATGATTTATCTTTTACATGCTTTTATTTTGTTGTCTTTTGTCTTTTTCTACTGATCTAGTATTGTAAAAAAAATATGTGTGCCCCATTTACCTGAATTATTTATAATTTCATTCTCCTGTATTTTGTAGTTTATGCTTGCTGTTTTGATTTGTTCCTATACAAGGTGGGCCAAAAGTACGATTACACTTAGTAGGTAGGATGTGGGTGAATCAACCACCGAACCTGGGCTTTCAGAATTATTTCTTATACGATAAATTGCCTGGCATGAAGGTGGGAGAGTGTTTAAGGCTCTATGCCATGATGTGTGCACCTGCCCGGCATTTTCACACTTCCAATACTGCTTTAGTATCCACTTTATTTGCTCTTGATTTATTTATTTATTTTGCCATTGCTCATAACTTGAGCAAAAAAAAAAAAAAAATCAACATAAAAATCCAAGCCACAATTGGAAGAAATAGCTCAAAATGTGAATAAGGGATACGGAATACTGGTTTGGATAAATTTGTTCAGTTAAATGGACATCTTTAAGACGTCTCAGCCATTGGTGTCTATTTACAGAACCAACTGGGTATTGTTCCTTTCTATTTGTCTTGTCTTTTAACAAGGAAACATAGAAGTCACAACCACCACCCTGTGGATACTCAGCAGTTTGACATCCCCAAAGTATGATTTGAACTGGGCTACAAAGCCTTTAGTTTTTCAGCACCGGGCAGGGGACACCCTGGACAAGTCGCCAGTCTGTCACAGGGCTACATATATAGACAAACAATCACTCTCACATTCACACCTACAGGCAATTTTAGTGTAACCAATTAACCTCAGCATATTTTTGGACTGTGGGAGGAAACTGGAGTACCCGGAGAAAACCCATGCATGCACAGGGAGAACATGCAAACTCCATGCAGAAAGATCCCAGTGAAAGTGCTAACCACTGCATCACTGTGCAGCCCTGACCTAGTTCAATAAATGCTACATAGTAATAATAACAATAATAATAATAATAATAATAATAACAATAATAATAATAATAGATCTGAAACTTGAAACAAATAGTGAAACAAGTGTAAACCTACTTTTGGCCCGCTCTGGTATAATCATGTGTGGAAGTTCTGGAGTACAATGTGAATATGTCTGAAATGATTTTTAGCCACATATTTGCAAAGTCTCACTGTGTTTTGCATGTTGAGATGAAAAGTGACCTGCAGTGAGATGAGCAGCCTGAGGTGTGTGCATGTGGTGGTAACTCTATGATAATGAGATGCTAATGACAGGATTCAGCACCGCGGACAGCTCCGGTGTATCGCTCCGCCCCCTTCTCTCCTCCACCGGGGCCGAGCTCGGCGACCAATCGCGGGCCGCGGCTCGGTTTCCGCTGCAGAGCGAACAGAGGGAGCTTCAAAGAGGCAGCAGCCTGTCCGCCCAGAGAGGAGAGCAGCAGTCCGGCTGTGATGCTAGCGCGGGAGTGCGGGCCGAGCAGCAGTCTGATGGGATAAAATCTTTCGCTCTCATTTAACCTCTCTCTGTGTCCCTCTGTCTCTCTGTGTGTGTTTCGCGAGCTCCGAGAAATGCTCTTGTAGCGCGAGCGCGAGTGATAAATTTGTAGCTTCTCAGAAATTCTTCCAACTTGGAGCAAGTTTTCTTCTTTTTTTCTGTTTTTTAAGAACTTGAACCACATTCGAATTGTTCATTTGGAGCAACCAAAAGCCACAGGACGAGATGGAGAGCGAAAAGTACTTACCGGAGCTTATGGCAGAGAAGGACACGCTGGATCCGTCTTTTCAGCACTCCCTGCGGCTACTGGATCAAGGTAAATGTCCGTGGTTAAATAGTGGAGTAAACACTTTAGCTGTGTGAAAACTGTTGGGGTGTTTATCACAGTGTTCAGGTTTAACGCGTGCTGTTGAGCTGCAGGCTACATGACACCACCAGCCCGCCTACTTCCAGTTATAAATAAGAAGGTTTGTGGGTCTACTTACAATTTCCTGTTTGGTCACACTAAAATAGCGAGGTCCTTTTAGCAGCACGGCTGTTTTGCCAAGTTCTTAAGCAGAAAATGCCTGATCCAGCCTGCTGTGGTGTAGAAATCAGTGAAACAGGGCAGGCTAGACTGAAGGCTGCACCGAAACCTGAACAACTTTTCTTTTAAATTGGACAAGCCCTGGCAGTTATTTTGAAATTCGTATTATTTCCACATTTTTATTATAATTTAACATCTGGTTTTCATCTGAGGCAAAGCTGGAAAAATGCTGATGAGGGTAAGTGATGATTAAGTAAATATTTGAACATAAAATCTTCCATCATTTTATTTCTGGATGGCATAAAGTGAAATTATAGTTTCTAAATGGAAGTATCAGTGAAGCACTAAAACCACTTGACACCCCAGTCATCTCTATCCCATGCAGACGTGTAAGCTGTGGTGCAAGTGTTGGAATAATCACGCTCTTATTCAAATGTACATGTGTTTCCTCACTTTGAAGAAGTGGACGTGACTGAAATGGAATTATTAAATGGATGGAGCAGCAGCAGCAGCAGAAGCAGCAGCAGCAGCAGCAGCAGCGCTCGCAGACACTTTAATTAATCCGTTGCACACCCTTCTGCTTTGAAGCTGTCGGAATTTTGCAAACACTCCTTGAGACGCAGCCCTGTGCAGCCCTTCATGTGGGAAGTGCACTGTTACAGCATCCAAGTGCATGCTTCAAGTACCACTCATGGGCTTTGTCGAGAGTCTAGCAGGCTGTTGTTGGCTTTAAAGGTAGCAGACAGGGAGCACTAGTCTGTAAACAGTCTTACTGCGCTGGAACTAATTCTATTGAATACCCATATGCAGCTCCTCCACTAAGTTACTTTTATTCTGACAGCAGTGTCGCTTCTGGTTGCTGCCTCTCAAACCTGGGGTCCTTAAAAGGGCTCCAGAGGGGAATCGAATGATATAATTTCAATGTGTATTTGCTAGAGTTTACCAAAGTTACAATCAGAATGACTTCAGAGTGTTGTTGTGGATGTTCACCTACTTTAGGGCTGCAGCTAATGATGATTACCATTCTGCTGATTATTTCCAGAGTCGATTAAGGTAGCAGACAAAATATCAGAAAAATGCAAAGAGCCAAAGGTGACATTTAGAAATGTCTTGTTTTGTTTCACTGTCCAGAACTCAAAAATATCTATTTTAGAAGTAAACTGATAAATGAGGAGTGGCAAATCCTACAATGTGTGGAGCTTGTAAGCACTTGACTAGATTGACTCATGACTTGATCAGCAAATCCAGCTGTTCTCTATCAAGTTATTCCAAATCCAGTCTTCATATAATCACATTCCGTCAGTTTTAACTCGGTTTTGTTGTGCATTTTGAGACTACTGGGAGAGCTGAGCAGAAAAGAGCTGGCAAGGGTGCTATGTCCTCAGATAGCCTACTGGAAAAACAAAAAATCACTTGTTTGAAAACGTGGCACATTCTTCACTGCAGCGAAGAGAAAGAAACACCAATTTCATTTCTAATCATCATACAGTATCTGATGCCCTTTTTATATTGTGACATGTAAAATTAAATGGTTCTCGACTTATGGATGTTCTGTCTTCTGTTCAGTCAGTGCACGTTAGTTTAATGGATGTAATGGTCCCGGCAATATCACTTGCAAAGCGTGAGTCTTGTTTGAAAGAACAGACTTGGGTTAATGCATCTTTCAGTGAGCAACCGATGTACAGTAAGGTAAATTCATTCCATTCTGCGAGGCAGATAAGGCTGCGTTTTAGTCAGCACTTTCCGTTATCAGCAGCTTTCGTTATTCAAATCTGGGTTAGATTTTTTTTTTTTCTCGAAGAACACACATTCCCCTCACTGAGAGAAAGAAGGCTGGAGCACTGAATACTTAATGCCAGTTAAAAGACACTTACCAGCCACTTTCTTGACGCTCTTTCCTTTAAAGTCTTTTACCCACATGGCAGGTTCTGTGTAGAGTTATAGCAAATATTGGCCATTTCCCAAGATGGAATGAAAATGATGGAATACTTATAATATGAGCTAGGACAAGGCAAAAACACTGTGGAGTAAATGTTTCCCCCGTGTTACGCGTTTACACAACTGTACCTAACACAAGTTCTTCACATTACACTTCCAATAAAGTTAGTTTGTGATATTTCTAGTGGGGGCAAAGATTGCAGTTGGACGCCATCGCGGTGGCAGAATTAATCCGTGACATTTTATAAAGTAAGCAGAACTCTGCGGTGCACAAAATTTGGCCGAAACAGTCTGCCACAACTCCAAAACTGTAAATACTGTTATCTCTCTCTTACACAACAGATGGAACACGATGCAGCTTAATAGAGCACTTCTTCTGCCATCTTGCTGATGAGTTCTGGACTTGATTATGTAATTGGCAGGGGATGCGGGGAACAGAGCCGGAGTAACTGGAGTTACTGCGTGCAAACGGCAAATATGAGATTACTCCAGGTCTGGAGAGACTTCCATTCAGGAAAAATTAGGGGGGCATTGTGTTGGGAGCTCGGGGACAGGGCGGGCTGCTTTGATAAGTTTGGGCCTTTCGCAGAGCTCTTCTCCCACAAGGACCATATCTCTGCCCCTGTGACAAGCCTCATACAGTCAGCAGCAGCAGCAGCAGCGGCAGCCACTTGGAGCTGGAGGAATATCTTAAGCCAAAATATGAGACAAGCAGGACCAGCAGTCTACATGGAATAAAAAATCCTCAGCAGCATACTAATGAAGGACTCGCACATATGAAAACACCTCATGTGGCCTGAAGTACATCTGTTATTTACATGAAATCAGTGCCACCTCTGCATATTACCCTTCTTTTTAATGTGGATTTACTGTAACTGTTGTTATGGAAGTGAAGTTTATTCTTCATCTTGGAAAAGTAGAATTATTCATGTTCTTACTTTTCTGTCATGGGGTAAAAAAATAATGAATATTTAATCTCATTCAATGTATACCTTGTTCTCCTTAGCAAAAAAAAAAAGAGGATATTGTTATCTACGGTAACACTAAATGGAGAAGACTAGCAAGCCATGCAAGCTAGTCATGACACGATAGATCTGAGAAATAACGTGTGGAAAAATAGTGGATGAAGGCAAGGCTGTTTGCTGACTTTGTAAAACGCGACCGCCTTAAGTCGTGTCTTCACAGCAGGCGTAGCGTGCAGCGTTATGTTAGCAGAGCAGCAGCAGCTCTGGTGCTCCGTGTGTGTCTAAACAGGATGCATTCAGGCACAGTATTCAGCAGTAGATCACCTGCTATTTAGAAGGGCTCAGGCTTTACACAGTCACTGTAGCAGCTCTCATACAATGCAAGAATAGAGACCTGAAGTGCAAAAATACGCTTCAGGTGTTTGTGCCACAAAATGTGAGCCGCCTGCATGTCCATACTGTCAGAAGCACACGAGATGTGGATGTATGTCATAGTCTTACAGTAATGTTAGCGTGTGAATAGCAGTAAATCCACAACATATTGTTTGATTAGTCCACATGGAAATACATTTTGTGCTTGTGTTTGGTCAGACTGGACTATTTTTAATGACAATGCTCGTCAGTTCAATTGTTAAAGATCTTGAGATGCATCTAATGTTTCCAAGGAATACAAAATTGTTGACTGTATATTTTTTGGTCCATTTTTTGGTCAAATTAGTGTTAACATTTCTTCTTTCAATGACTTTTTTTTTTTGCCTAGACAGCTTAAAATCCCCAAAGCTTTTATTTTAAATGACATAAACATAGGAAAAAGCATGCGCAAATGATCGTCAAAGTTGTAGAGATTTTTTTTTTCCCTGAAAAGAAGCATCTGCATTCTATCTGCAAAGCACAACCTTTTAAAATTAATGTTTTGATTCCGGGTTGATACTGGCAGTGGCAGACTAACCACCCAAGGTGATAAACATCTCAGAATAATCAAGGAATATGTGGTGAAAATGCACAAAAACTACAAATGCATTCATAAAGAGTAGGAATGTATACACAATCATAGACTCAGTTTATCAAGCATGTGAAAAATCTTGCAATCATACACAAAATTTCCTAATATACTAAATACGATAATGTAACATGAAATGAAGTTGAAAGCATTAAAGGCACGCTTCTAATATACAGTTGTAAGTATCTGATAGTGTCGACTGTTTATTTAATGCGTTCTGTCGTGTATATTTTTGATTCTTGGAGCCAGTGTGTTCCTGCTTCTATGTTTATCTCCAGTAGTGTTTCTAATCCATGTAACACGCTTATATTGTGCTGCTTGCGATTGCATTTTCTCTGTCAGCTAATTGAGTAAATGATTCAGCTTTAGATGGAAGTGTTAGGCTGTGTGACAAAAAAGCAAGCGACTCACTTGCATTTGAGCTCCGGATTTGTTTGATATTGCACCTTTGATGTATGTTACCTCTTAGTTTTGCTGTCAGAATTTTGGATCATTAAAATAATAAATATAGAAATGCTATATAGATTAAAAGAAAACTCAGAATCTTGTTTTTGTGGGTGTTTCCTAGAATTAGAAACAATACCAAGTTAAAAATGTAAAACGCGTCTCCTCGCATCAGACGTATTCTCTTTGTTCGGGATATGGATGCAGAGCAGCGTGCAGCCCGCTCTGAATGTTTCAGGACCTTCTGGCCCAGTTTGGACACTGTAACCTCAGTCCTGCACATAAGCTCCACATCTGAAGCATTTTAATTGGATATTCCACAGCAGGAGCCCGGCACAATGTTTGCATTACATTAACAGCCTCAGCTAGCTTACCCACAAACATAAACAACAGGAACACCACCAAGAAAAAAAAAAGGCTACAATGTCTGCACAAACCGAGCAGGTGTGGGAAAGTAACCTTATGTCAGGCGGGACGCCACATTTCTATCTCATCAACACAACAGAGGGGTATTTTTAGCCGTGCTTGGGTTTTGCCCCGAGCGAGAGCAGTTCCTGGGTTAGAATGCCCAGAAGTGAACAAAAATAAGCTCTGGCATGGGATCAAAGGCAGAGATATCGTTTTGTTGGGGAAACAGTGCTTGATAGCGATAATGATCTGCGAATCTGTGGCTGGCTGACATGCTGAGCCACACGGTGAGGCAGAGGTGAGGGCGCAGCCACCGCGCTGAATCTCTCCGAGGCCGAGACCCGACCAGTGATTTGACCTGCGGATGTAGTGAACTCGCAAGTAAACTGTACGGGGGGGGGGAAGACGGGGCGGACGGGGCGGACGGGGGGGAGCTCCACAAACTGGCTTTGCATTCAGACAAGTGGAAGGCTGTTTGCTGTGCCTCGGCGCTGTGGCTAAGAGGTGTTTGCAGGAGCTCCCACTGGAATCCAGGGGTGAAATGTAGGCCAGGACTAACACCGCCGGACCCCAGTTGCAAAGCCTAACAGTGCCTTGTTTGCAAGACGCGACAAGTCACATGGCTCCACTCACTCCGCTAATGTGGAGTGTATTTTTCTTGCTTGTTGTGGCAGCAATGATGAGCTAATCATACTGTAATTTCGCTCTTTTTTTCCTCTCAGATTCACCACCTGATTGAGTTTAATACCAAACCTGAAAACATTACCATGAGTCATCTGTGTGCTGCTAACATGTAAACAAACAGCCTCACTAGCTATCAGAGAAAAGCAATAAAATAAGTCATACATGGTGGAAAAAGACGTGTCTTATCTTCACCTGGATTAGCAGAATTGAACCATCCCAACAACCGGAAAGCAGCTAGAAAGAGACAAGAGAAAGAAATACAGTAAACATTTAACTGGCTAACATGTGCTGTGAGCCACCCTTTGAATGCACTAATCAATATTTCTATATAAAAAATGCGTAACATGACTATAATGTGCAATGTGTTGCTTTAAGTGTTAAAACCACAGAGAGTTAACACCTGATGATGTAGTTTGCTTCAGTTTCATGGCGCGTTTCAGTGTCTTTCAGCTTTCAGTTTTACGCCTTGCCTCTTAAACATTTTTATTTATGCAGTGCACTGAGACATTTAACACTACAAATAAATGATAATGCTGCTCTCTGGTTTCTGGATCTGTAAAATATCAATAGGATAGAATACAGTACATGGTACATGTCAAACCCAATCATTCTTGGAGACTGAACAAAGTGTGTCTGTAAAGTATCAGAAACTGAGAGGCAGGAAAAGTCAGCATTCAAAGCTTGCTTAGAGTCTTCTTCTTTTGTCTATTTTTTTTTACTTACTGAGGAAAACTAGGACATACTGCTAGCTTTAAAAAATGGTATGTATTATGTATTAAAGCAAGGCAGATTGTGTGAAAACAATATTAAACTGATGTTCTGACAAGTTCAGCATATTTAAATTCATTAAATAATATATCAGAATTAAGAATTATTTTAGAATTGTTACCAAAGTTCTTTTTGTACACACGAGCATTTGAAGCTCCACATACATTTGCGCCGTAGCATAAACACCAGGACTGATCTGAGTCTGTTTTCTGCTCAGTTGATGCTACAAAACAGAATTTAATCCTGTCCAGCTGTTGGCTCATTGCTCTTTCATTGCATCTCTGCCAGTGTCCACGCAATCCCATCATCATATTGTACAGCATGCAGTCTCCACCTGCCTTGGGCTGAGCTTGTTGATTTTATTTCCATGTTGAGCATGCCGCTCTGGTATAAATGCTGCATTCATATTTCAAATACCACAGAGATGCGCGTTTTCCTTCTCCACCTGCATGCATACATTGCTGAGGGCTTGCCTTGAGCTGTCTGCGAGGATGACTATCCAAGAGGAGGCTCAATTAAATGGCTCGCCCGGGCAGCTTTAATAATGCAGACTCCACTTGTTTTGGCAGGAGTATGCTGAAAGCTGATATTCCACCTCTCTGGTAAGCAGATCATTTAGAGGTTGCTTGCTAGGTCTTCAGTTGTGCTGGCTGTACACTACGGTTCAAAAGTTTGGGGTCACCCGGACGATTTCATGTTTTCCGTGGAAACTCACACTTTTATTCTTGTCATAACATAATTGCACAAGGGTTTTCTAATCACCAGTTAGCCATTAGCTAACACAATGTAGCATTAGAACACAGGAGTGATGGTTGCTGGAAATGTTCCTATGCAGATATTCCATTAAAAACCTGCTGTTTCCACCTAGAATAGTAATTTACCACATTTAACAATGCCTACACTGTATTTCTGATTAATATAATGTTATCTTCATTGAAGAAAACGCTTTTCTTTCAAAAGTAAGAACATTTCTAAGTGATCCCAAACTTTTGAACGGTAGTGTTAAATTTTTAGATCGTGGTGCCAGTACAACAGGCCATACTATTTGCGAGATCTTTTTCTACAAAATGCACAAAAATCTAAATCCAATGAACTATGCAAGAACACTGAAATAGATAACTAAATAAATTGGTGTAAACAAGACTACATTTCCATATTTAAAGCCAAAGGATTCAACTACCCTAGCGGTTAAGATCTTTTATTGCCGGACAGATATTAAGAGGAGCTCATGTCATCACCTCAACAGTATAGCCTCAATTTAGGCTTCCCTGCGTGACTTATGTGGAGCCATTAATCATCATTTCATTGGATGATAATGTGCGCTGCAGAGCTGCCCAAGACAGGACACAGACAGACCAGGATTACACTGGATTAGACTGAAAGGCAGTAGAAACTCCCAGACTGTATCAATCTGTTTGCTGTGCCTGAAGCTGAGAGACAAAGGGAGACGGGGATATAAAAGAAAGAGAGGCTAGGAGTGGGCTGGCAGGGCTGTAGAGAACGTAAGAGTCTCTTTCCCCAGGGAAAGGTTATTTGTAAGGGGATTGTACCAAAGTCAGTTACAAAAGGGAAAATGCAATCTGAAGGGGAGTGGGGGGAGGCAAAAAAAATGGATGTGCGGAATGGAATGGGAGTTGAAATAGCAAAAAAAAAAAAAAAAAGAAGTGGTTATGGGAGTGCTGCTATAGATGTGTTGGTGATAAATAAAAAGTTCAGATCCCTACCACTGTTGGCTCCTGCTTCCAGTCTGTAGCTCGTCTCCTACAGCTAAAAGACAAGGTGACAAGCTGGAAGGAGCGGCACATCACATCCATGACTAAACCCTTTGTCTTTACTGATGAGATGAAAGACAAGTGTGATTTCCCACATCTTTAAGAGATGGTTGTGATGTGAATTCATCTCTTATTCATTTCTGACACTATGGAAGCTTTCCAAACACATCCTGTGTGCTGCACACTCGCAGCGACATCCCTCTTTTTTACTCTTGCTCGAGAGTCGCATGTGTTTTCGGCCCTGTTTCCTGTTTTCTGCGCTAAACTGCACTCATGTTTGACTTTGGAGCTTGTTTTTACTTGAAGGGGTCCTCTCCGTGCCCCTTCCTTGCCTTCATCTCCCCCTGACAGCCACCGCTTCCCTTTCCCTCTTCTTTATTTATGTCGTTTTGTGTGGTTGGCACCTCTATAGAGAGGATTGCACTGGATTAGCTTCTCCGCCTTCCCAACTGATCCGATCCATTTTGTGTAATCCAACTCAATTTAATTATGTTTATCGTTCCACCTCGCTGGTGCCGAGGAGCAGCAGCACACCTCTACCAAGATAAGCCCGGGGACCTTGTGCCTCTTTGCTGGCAGAGCGTCTGCCTGAGCCTGTTGCTTTAGAAACAGATGGTGTAAGTCACCTACACTCTCAGTAAATAATGTGTTACGTACAATATTATGTTTTGGAGCTCCCCTCAAACATCGGTGTGACATGGAAAAAATATCCAAGGTTGAAGATCATAACCTCATTTTCTCTTGCTGTTGTTGTTAAGGGAATTTGTACAGTTTATCCGGCTCTCCATCCCTCGCCCCCTCTGATACTCGGATGTGCCCACTATGTATACAGTCTTTATTAGTTCTGTAAGTCTAATCCTTGGAATGAGATATCAAAAGTGCACAATAAGCCTAAAAATAGGTTTCCACAGTTCAAGGGCTCAGAGATAGCCTGACCACGTTGAAAATCTGGCTTTTTCTTCCCTCTGAGTGTAGCAATTGTGCAGTGCATTAAGTTTTTGTTGCGCCATTAAGTGTGTTTCTGCCCTCCGGCTGCAGATCTCAAAATTTCTATATTGGTAAGAAATGCCTCCAATCCAGTCTCAGATGCTTGCAGTGTCAGTGTGGTTGACTGCTGAGCTGCAGATGTTACAGCCCAACAACTAGTGAAGATGAAAGAAAAAGAATAGACCCTGCTCGGTCTATAATGCTTCTCTGTCATCTACACCGCCTCCGTAAATACTCCGGTTTAATACCCTGGGACTAATCTATTATTTCAGACTTGTTCTTGTTAGACAGAAAAAAAAATCTGTTATGTATTTTTTTTAAATTCAGTATTCTAATAGGGAAATTTTAATAGAATATATGTCAGAGGAGCTCCAAAGGAGCTTTGTTATATCACACCACTATGCAAAGTAGCAGCAAAAGCAGAATATTCACATAATGTATGTCATGTGGAACACAGATATTGTAAATCCAATTAGGAAAAATAAAACAAACGGGGCCAAATTACATTCTTCTGTCACCCTACATTTGCCTTAAGTATTGTTTTGATGTAATGCAAAGTCGCCAAATGCTTCCAAATGTCATCATTCTTTCATAAGAAACTATTAAGAGCATTAATCTTCTTTAGCGCGTTAAGTATTAAATGTCCTGCTCACCTTTTAAAAACAGAAAAAGAAGGACAGGCTTTGGCAGCGGCTGGCATGAATCTTTAATGAGCGAGGGCGGTGGGATATCAGTAAATGAAAGTTAAGTGCATTTTCTGGGTTTTTGGAGCAGGAAAAGTTATCCTGTAATGTACTGAGAGAGGAGGAGAGATGGATGCTCATTTACCACCAGTGCCAAGAGACCTTTCCTCGTGTCCTGCTGGGCTGCTTGCTTCGCGGTGTCTCCCGTCTCTATTTTAAGAGCCTGATATGAAAGCCTAATTGTATTCAGTTTTTAGGGACATCTCCCTCTCTTTCTTGTGGCCTTTTTATGTCTCCCGAACAAAATCGTTAAATATGGAAAACGATGAAAAGCACGATTTGTAATTTGTGTGTTTTTAGAATGGCCGCTTTCAGCGCACCATCTCACCTCCTCATTTTGATTAATACAGCACAGGGGCCAGATGCAGCACGTATACTGCTTTCTGTCAGCCTGTTAACATGTCACTACTGTTCCAGTCGGCTGTAAAGCATTCATTAAGCCTTAACAGCGAAACCATAAACAAGAGGTCAAATCAGGGTATACGACCCTCATAACAAGCCCAGTTATCCACTCTCTCCTCGGTAATGAAACCATACTGTTGCTGGTGTTTCTTTAACACTCCAGCTGACGGCTCCTTCGCTGTGCCATTTGGCAGAACTTCTTGTTAAAGTTTGACCTAGCATTTGCCCAATAAGAGGCTTATTAAAGTTTGACCTGGAAGTGGATCTGTGTCTATCTGCTTGTTAAATTTCCGTCTCTCTTGGTGGCCATCATTAGTCCACGGAAGATGCTTGGAGTTTCTTCTGCAGAGTTGTTTTTTTATACAGTCTCCACAAAACAAGGGCCTTGTGGCATACTGAGAGGAGTGCAGGGCTCTCACTAAAGCAACAGACTGGAATTTTAATTATACAAACCTTTATATAAAAGACACAGCTGGTGTGCAAGTAGACATTCTCTTAACCATAGAATTTTTTTTTTTATTATTATTTCCGTGGAGCTTCATGTCATGCTGGGAAAAAAATAATAATATAGAAACTTCGCAATACTTCAAGAAATGTAATTATAACATAATAATTATGCTTGTTTTCAGCACAGCTTCCTTGTTCCAGGCCTTTCCTAGAAATGATGTCAGTGTTCAGATGTCAGTGGATGAGGCAGCCGCTTCACTGAAGCCATTAAATTACATTTAATTACGAGCAACATCTGAAATGTTTAAGCCTCATATTGTGCCTTTATTACATTTGACTGATTTAAAGTCCTACAGCCTAAATGTTGTAGAATAAGGTGAACTAGTATTTGGTGGCGTTTTTAGGGTGGACCACACGTTGTTGGACAAATACAAGCAATGAAGCGATGTCTGCAGCTTGTTGTCAATACAGCAAGCATGTAAAAGAGGGAGAGAGAGAAGAAAAGACAAAATATGTTAGTCTGACTTCACCGCCTTGACCCTCCCACTGAGGACACACACTCATCGGCCACAACTTTATCTTTATAACCACCTGATATTGTGTAGATCTACCTTATGCCACAAGGACACGGACCTCTGTCAGTTGTATTAGGTAGTGGTCAGGGGAACTGCCATTGCATCCTGGGTACAAGACGACTGTGATGGGTTGTTGTCAAAATAACATCCACATAAATACCAGGACCCAAGGTTTACCCAGAAGACCACTTTATTATGACAAAATGATCAATGTTACTCACTCCACCTGTCAGTGGTTTTAATGTTGCGGCTGGTGGGTAAATCTCCGACAACTTTTCAGCTGTGAATTAATGCACATTTGTTGTGCAAGTGAGTATTTACAGCAGCTTTGTTGGTGCTTATGGCATTGAAAGTATAAAAGCATGTCTGTCCGTGCATCTCTGCGGCTCATTTATGTGTTTTTACTAGTTTGCGGACAGCAAAACCTCAGCGGCACAGAGGAGTAAGATACATCAGGCTTTGGATACCCAGGCAGTAATTGTTAATAAAACTAGTTTATTGGTTGTTTTGGTCTATTTGTGGAATTTATTGACGATAAAAAAAAAAAAAAAAAGGAGAGCATCACTAGTAGCTGAAATTGATGATTTGCACTGCATAGCATCTCATCCCACAGAGTTATTTCTAAAAGCAAAACTCCGCTCGGTACAGCTGCAGCTATTTAGTAGGCAGGCTCATTCATTAATGACGGGATCACGAGTATCACCGCTCAATTCTTTTCTGTCATATGCAATGCATCTCCGGCAACGATGATTGTAATTACAGCGAGCGTGCAGTCCACACAGTCGACGCCTCCTGAGCTGGCGTGTCGATGGGAGGCAGCAAGAGGTGAACGGATAGAAATCGAGTTTATAGATCTGTGGTTCGTGCGCGCCCACCCCTCCACCAGAGGGCTGGGGTTTTAATTGCTGTCTGACCAGGGCCGGTTCTGTGTGAAGATGTGCCGCGTTGATACGAGAAGTAGGGGGAAGGAATGGTTTTCTTTCTCTGTGGTTGTTGTATTGACAGCTCCTCATCCTGGAGGAGCTGATAAGAACACGGGATCCAAGGAGACGCACAGAGGAGTGGATAGCGTTTCAAGGCCAGGAATCAGAGCTGTTTTTGGGGGGCTAGCGAGCCATACAAGCACTGCACTGACAGTCATATCTAACGTTTTGAAGGGCACAAAAGCAGGCTGGAATCTCACCGAAGCTAACGGTATTATTGCAAGTCGGCAGCGGAAGGAGAAAATGCCAGAGCAGGTGGCATGCATGAGCAAAGAGCTTGTAACCTTGTAACGTAAATGAAACACCTGCATGCACGAGGAGCATCGTATTCAGAATCAATGAGGGAAAGTGCATTGATTTACAAGACAAAACACAAACACAGGGGACCTTGCAGCATTCTTTATGTTAGGTCGCTGCTTCAGTGCAGCTTTGTTTACTGGAGCTCTGTTCAGTTTTTTTTTTTTTTTTTTTTTTTAGTGTTTCGAGTCTTTCAAATAACCGAATTTAATTTAGAATGCGGGAAGAGTTTTACCAGAAAAAAATGTAAGAAATTAAATAATATCAGCATAATATACACTGTATAATCTTTTTTTGTAATTATGCAACAGTGTAGGTCACCTTTGTTACATATTTTGTCCAATTTGTCATCTTTGAATTTTTGATGTTTGAGCCAAAAAAAATGAGGCATATTCTCAGTTGACTTTCATTCTTTTCTTTGCGGAAAATGCTCTGAAGCAGCCTTTAGAAAATCAGAACGTACAAAAACAGAATAACTTACTTGCAGACCTGTGAACCATTTGCGTGAAAGATTTGAGAATTACATTTTGCTGCAAATTCAGCTGCATTCTGGTCAGTGAGAAACCCGCATGCATCAGAGCAGGATCACATCACTGATCAATATAAGATGTGTAACAAAAGCCAAATATCGAGACACGTTAAAACAGGAATCCAGCCCTTGTGTAAAGTCACATCACTCCAAGCACTTGACTTATTGCTCCTGTTACTCCCCAACACGGTGCCTGTGAGGCCGAAGAATCTACAGCGCTGCAGGACAAATTGTTCTATATGTGTCATAGATCTCACTGTCAGAACTACATTACCCCCACTGAGCTCCTCAGGTCGCCCAGTGAGAGATAATTGCGACCCCTGCTGAGAGGGAAGAGTCCAACTTACAGGAGCCACCTTCCATTTATTGCAAGTCACTCAGTGAAAGTATTTTCCTTCAGAGTTAAAGTGCTAATCCTGGACTCGTTCCTCTGATGTTTTTTGTATATCCTCTCCTCCTTTTTGGTGGTTGTCACAGTTAACAGCAGGGGCCTTCTGCAGCTTTCCAGCCTTGTTTTGCCATAGGTTTACCATTCACAGTAAGCAGAAATTAAAATGTCGGGTTAGGGTTAGAGTCTTCTTCTATGACGTAATTTAGTCTCAACCACATCTCAACTGATGACTTTGGATCTGCAGTTTGTAGTTATTTAAAAGGAAGCACACATGCTTTTTTTGAGCATGCTCTTGTTTGACCAAATGTGTCCCAATCAAAATTCTCAACAAAACAGTCTTCCGTCATTTATTAATGAGTAAATGAATAAATAAATAAATAGAATTACATTACCAGTCAAAAGTTTGGACGCACCTTCTCATTCAGTGCTTTTTATTTATTTGGATTACTTTCAACATTAAAGATTAATACTGAAGATAAACAATATGTATTTTTTTGCATTTTGATGTCTCCAGTATATGTCTGCAATGTATAAAATAAGAACCATTGAATGAACACACACACACACACACACACACACACACACACACACACACACACACACACACACACACACACACACACACACACACACACACATATATATATCTCAGTCAAAAATTTGGACACACATTTTTAAACCTTTGAAAATCTCCTGTTAGAGTCCAACTGTGTTTTTAGAATGTATAAATCCCATATTTTTTAAAGGCTTATTTTATTATCAACCACCTGCCTGACTTCTTGGAATTGAATTTTGTATACCCAAACTCTGCCCATGGAAGAGGGAGTATTTGTCTTTTTCTTGAAAACTAGAATGTGCAACTTTTGAAAAAAGAAACACATTGCAAGCACATTGTTTCACAAATAGAAGTCAGAAGCAATAAAACACTCCTACTCGATTCAGTGCACTCGGAGGTCTAAATCACCATTTCAGAGACAGTTGCTCTTCAAATGCTTTGTATAAAATTATTTTCTATATCACCTGAGGAAAAGTACTAGGGGATTTCTAATTTGAATTCATACGACTCACACCATGTGGATATCCTGATGCACTTGAAGGCTGATGCAACAAGCTAAATCGCATTTAGCTAAGCTCAGCCATTTGAAGTTGTGCTGCTGTAGACCCCTTTCCACTCTCACTACAGGTCCACTGTAGTAGCATTATTCAGTTCCAGTCTACCTACTGTTCTCTCCATATCACACAAATAACCCCTTGGCAATTGGTAGTGTCTGCCTCATTATCATATTTATTTAAAGTATCGTATGACCCATTTCATTCCAACATGGCTTCCTCTCGTCATGATTGAGTAGTCCCATATTTAAGGGTAGTCTCCAGAGATGCTGCTGTGCATAATGGGAACATTACTATTAAGCATAGTCACAGGCCTGTCCTTGTCATTAAAACGAAAAGAGAAACACTTCCTCTGTTCCTAACTAAGGATAGTTTTAGGTTGCAATTACTGCATTATTACAGATAACATTTAAAACCTGCAGACTGTGAAAAAAGGAGCCCTCGATCTTCCTATGGAGGGATTGTTGGGAATCCAACTCAGACGATCAATGATCTGTCATGTAAGCAATATGAGATGAAATACTGAATATATTTGCCCATTGGCTACTGATATAGTATATAGAGTCATGTTGGTGAAAGGAAAGGGCTGCGGTGCCGCCCTTTGTAACGTGACCACTCTAATGGACCACATCTGATGAATGGTCATGATTGCGCCAATAATACACAGAGAAATCTGTCTGATTGCCAGGTGTAAACCATCAGTGCGAAGTTTAATGGCCAAATCTGTCACTGAACGTCTGAGGCTCGTTCACAATGGCCACTGGCCTGTGGCTGGTAATGGAAGATTAATAGCAGGCTACCAGTCCATCTCTGATCGGAGTTATCGAATGGTTTCCCTTGGATACGTTTCTCAGGACTTGGCTGCGTCTGGGTTGTATTGATCCGCCGCTTGCAAATTTATGGTTATGTTTCTTCAATTTGCACAAAGGCAAAAACATTGTTGTCTCTGCTGGCATCAGTCATTGACTTCCGGCAGATGTGGCTGCAGCACAGGTCTCAACTGTATCTGTGCCTCGGTCCCGGGGGGTCGAACCTTCTCCTTTTGTGACAACCTGAATGTCATCACTGTTACTTTATACATCTAATTGACCGTGACCTTCTCAGTGCTTTACATTTAGGAAATGTTTATTGATAAGTATTGCTCTCTGGTGCTTTAAATACTGCACATGCTGATATGATATGACTGCTGCTGTTGTTTTAGGCAATTCAGCTAATTTCAAGTACACACTGTCCAGACTGTCATGCTTCGCTTGAGCTCGGGTCACGACTTTCTTATAAGAAAGTCTTACAGTCTTTTTGAGATCGAAGCTGTTAGGTTTTTTCTTTGAAAACCTACCCTAACCCACCAGCCCTATCCTGCCAAACTGTAGCTTCAAATTGATTCAACCCCAGCGCAGGCTTTAGCCTCAGATTTAACTCCCCTCCAACCTGGCAACCCCTGCCCCACTCCCCATCCCTGTGCTGTCTGGTTTAGCTTCAATGCGCGGGGTTTCATTACCTCTGCCTTAGTCAAATGGCTCAGAGCTCTGGACTGATATTTCAACTGAGACATAATTAATGAGATGTGCACGTCTGGTTCTCTCTCCTCTGAGCAAAGCACTGTAAGACGTCTGCTGGGACTAAGTATATGAGCTAAGAGCAGCAGGAGGAGGAACGAGCTCTTGCTGCAGCTAGAACCATAATGATAAGACATTTAATATTTGCTCTACAAAACAAGACAAAAAGACATGCTGACTGCATTGACGTTGTTCTCTACTACTTAACACAATAGTTGTGCATGTCTAAATGAGGACATCCATCAGCACAGGGCTTTGGATTCATAGAAAGCATACTTTGTATAAGACTACCGTAAGCACAGGGATTTCTAATCACAATCTACCGCATGTTGTACTGACCTGTTTAGAAAGGCAGAACAAAATTCCAACAGTGAGCAGTATAGGAAAACATTCGCCAGGCACTAACAGATAAAGGTTTAAAACAATGACCTGTGTATCCCTCACTGGGATTTCATTAGGAAAAGATTTATGATCTTTCTTTGCTGATTACCAGAAAATTAACCAGCAGCATTCAGGATTAATTGCTCAAGATTTTTTTTTAGAACAAAAATGATACGAACTGCTTTTGAAGAAAAGGTACTGGTTTCCTCAGTGACAGCAAACTGAATGACTTTAGACCTCTGGTTGAACAGTCAACCAACCATTTAATCAGTTTAAAGTAATTGTCAGATGTAACCATCACAAAAATATTCAAACAAATGGTGAAGCTAGCTAATATTTGGGATACCTTTACAAGACAAAATTCACACTCTTAATATAGAGCCAATTTTCTCTCTTCCTGGCATAAGAGTTCCTAAAACACACTTTTTTTTTCATCTTCAAGAGGACCTGAAGATCCCCAGTGTGTGAAACTAACTGCGCTTTCAGGCTCTGCATCATTGTCGTTAAAGGCCCAACTTTTCTCATCACGTAAATGTTTCGCACTCACAGGTCTCCGTGTTTGAAAGTTCTCTTCAAATTACTCTCAGACATTCAGAGGCAGGAAAGTTGGGGTTGTGTTTTCTGAATTTAAACCCAGCTGCACTGCTAAAAGGTGGAGAAAGCGAGCACTGACAATGAAATACATTTTTTTGGACAATGATATTGTATTGTGTAGAAGCGGTCTGCTCAGTGTTGTAGTTGTTTTGCTCGTGTCGTTTATTCATCAACAGCTCCGGAAAGCAGGGTAGTAAACACAGCAATTACTACACAGCTACTTTTGCGCAATGAATGAAGCCCTGTGGCAATGCTAAAATCATCATAAACAGGATATGCTGTGTTTTTGCATCACAATGTATAATGACAGCTTTGACACTGCATGAGAACGCAATGGCATTTAGAAGCGGTTGTCTGGCCCTTTATGAGCACTGCTAATAATTTTATCACTTGACATAATATCTTTAGAGTAATCCGAGTGACACTTAAACATAACTCTGAACTTATTCTTCAACAGCAGCACAGTTAACCACAAAAAAAACAAAACAAACATGTGCATGACCTATAGTTGCTTAGATTCCATCCTATTATCACCTGCTCGCACTTGGCGTGTATTTGCTTCAAAGGCGTGTTTCACAGCCAGACTTTCACAGTCATTCTTTAATGGAGAATTTTCACTGCCAACTGTTGTGCAAACACACTTCTATTATCTGCCGCTGTCACAGCACAACAACAGCCCAGATGTTCTTGTGCCAATTTAAATAACCCAATAACCCTATAAGGTACAATTTATTCTGACCATCTATCGAGCTAAATCAGACCTTAACTGGGGGAACTTGATGACAGCAGTGGACAGCTGCCTCCTATATTGTTCAACTTCGAGCTGCCATGCTAATGATGTGGAGTGGGCGGTGATGCACTGAGGCATTACACATGCCTCTGCCATGGTGTGAGAACGGGTTCTCACTTTCAGATGGCATAAAGCCACGTCTCCAGTGTGTTACACTGTGAACTGTCATCCTGACAAGTATGCATATCCTTCACAGTCCCTTGTTTTTTTCCCTCATTTTCACAGCCTTATTTGCTCATACGTCTCATGTCATGGATCTGACATTGACAACACTGTCAAAGATTACTGTCAGACAATACACCCAGAGCTAGAGTGCCGGCATATATCTCCAAGATAAAGGACACAGCAGGAAAGAATGCCTTTAACAGCAAAGTCTTACCTAGTGGTTTACACGCTCCGTAATTGGGAAACAACCCCTGATATTTCTTCTTCTTTTTTTTTTCCTCTCCCCTTGAATTTTTACTCCTGTTGTTGTTTTCCCTGCTTGGGTTGCTTGAATGAAGCGGCGCGCCAGTGGGTGACAACATGCAGCAAAATATGGTTAACATGTTTCATGTGACACTTCAATTTCCTCTCCGTCAATCAGTACAGCTGCTGTATCTCTTATTGCTCTGCTAGACTGACAGCTCATGATAGATCTAGTTCTCGCTTAGCGGCGGAAATGTGTGATTACAGAGACAAGCGTGCAAATGCATGCATATATGCAAGTGAAGCCCACATGCACACACCCGCTCGTGCTGCATACACATTGTAAAAGCTCGAGTTTTACTTGCTGTTTTACACATTTTATTTTTTTAACAATAACAATATCCTGTTTCCATGCATTAATCAAACTGCCATATTGGAGCTTAGACTTGAACCAGGAAACTTTTAAATTTGTAGCAGAATAGTGAGCATGTTTGAAAGCTGAGCTGAATTATTGTTTCCAGTGCCAAAAGAAAAGAAAAAAAAAGAACAGCCCATTTGATTTATGCCGCCACGGCTGGTTCTAAAATAATCTGAAGTTCCTTGAAAATTGATTTTGTTTACAGTAAATCCTGCACAATCTGGGCACTGAGGTGATGGCTCCTTGGCCCCCGTACGCCTGCTGTGGCCTCGGAGAGATTGTCATAAAAATGGTGCGTCCTGGAGAGACAGCCCGGCGGCGTTGCTGAGTCGACAGCCCCACTGTGTCCTAGAGTAGTCCATTAGCTCTACCTGCCCCTTTTCTCCACAGGATCCCCACAGCACTAAATGAAGCCAGGCATATTTTCATCTTCCTGACAGGCTGGCCACGGCTGCAACCGCTGGGAGATGGAGGTCTGTGTCAGCCTGCACATTCTGCTGCCGCATTTCTGTTGGCAAGATTGGCCCAGATGCAGATGCACAGACAACTGTATCATTCGTACAGGACTCACTTTATTCTTGCTTTCTTTTCTTTTCTTTTTTTTTTTTTAAAACCAATTTCATTACACCAAAGAAGTGTGGCGACAAGGATTTAGTGGGCTTGTTTTCCTCAAAGCTTTTGTGAAGATGTTTGGAAAATGCCATTCTTTTATACCTCCATTGTTTTTCTTTCTTGAAGCGTAAGTGCCCTGAAGGCTAAAGCTATGTCATTTGTCAGGTTTAAATTTATTAGGAGTTGCCAAAGAACCACAGTTTTCTTGGCTTACTGTCAGTACAAATGACTGTTTAAAAAAAAAAAAAAAAAAGATCGGCAAATTCGTAAAGCCTTACACTCCTGCTGGTAAATGAAAAAAAAAGAAGAAAACTGTCTGCCATAGGCCAAGTTCAAGCTAGCGAGTTACCCTCGAAGTTCAAATGAGCCGCACCAGCCTGCAGATGCAGTATCTAGGCAACATCAGAAGTGCAGTGTTTGTGGCTGAGGTGGATGTGGCACAGTTCTACCCTTGCACATATGGTTACAAACCACCTACAGTGTATCTGCTGAAGTGAGTCTGAATAATTGTAGAAGTCCAGAATAGACCAGAGCAGAAAAGAGCAGCTTTTGAATAAACACAAACAAAAACTGCATCCACTGGTCCTACCCTGGTCCTCTGAACATCTTGATGTGTGGCTCACTCTCTGGATGACTTGCCATCATTAATAGAGTTAAAAAGTGGGTGACGCTATTTGAAGACCTTACATTCTGAGAGTAAAAGTCCAGATTTTTCTCATCGACAGCCCTAAATCATGAGTCTGCCTTTAAAAACATCAGGTTCAAAGGTTGAAGTAGATTAAAACTGAAGCAAAAATTCAGCTGTGTCTTCTGAGTTGTTTTTTTTCAAGAAACATCAAATTGGATAAGCTTGAAATTTGGTCACACGTGTTGCTAATGGCATTATAAATTTCAATATTGTTAAGAAAACTGATTTTATAATCTGTAGCCTAAACCATCTAAGTTACGGTGTTCTGTTAACAACTGCAGCAACAAAGAATTTCACATTTTTTTTGCAGCTTTGATTTGTCTCTGACTGGTGGTCATAGCTAGTGTGTGAGATAATAATAATTAAAAAAAAACTTAGGGAGTATAATTTATTCTTTTGCAGAAACCTCAGAATTTACACTGCTAGGTGTCGGCCCTACAAGCCATACAAACTGACCACCTATGCTAACTTTGGCTAACTTGTTGCTTCTTTACGCGTCCATCAATCAGACATTAGCATTCATTTGAAGTCAACTATTGGAAAAGTCTAGTTCTCTAAATGCTCAATGCTCGACTGGAGTTGATGAGGGTGACTAGTGCAGTTCTTAACCCTTAGATGCATGAATGATTGGACCCTGCACTCTTCTATAAGTGGGTCACAAATGACCCGTGTAAGATCCACTGTGTTTTTATTCCATATTTGTCATTTTGGCTAAAGATAATAATTTGTATTATTGTTTGTATTATATTTTGGTCCACACAAGAATGATTTCATACTTGAAACATGTTTATTATTTACTTTACAACAGATTTTGATAATTAATAAAGAAAAATATTACACAGAACAGCAATAGAAGAATGTCAACATCCATTCAGTTGATGTTTTTTTCACTCTTTTCTTCCAGCTGTTGCTGCTCTCCTTCCCTCCAAGTTTGTGTATCACCTCTTGTGCGATATTATCAGTGATAAAGAGCTTGAGGTAGTAGTACAAATATTACAAGTAAAAAGGTAATTAAAAATTATATTTAAAAAAATGTTTTTTTTAGGAACGGCTGGAATAAAAATGAACCTTTTATTACAAAGATATTACAAGAAAACAACCTCACTGGGTCATTTTTGACCCACTTATGCATCTAAAGGTTAAACCAAAACAATGAAGCTAAACACAGTGAAATGTCATGCAGAGCTTCTCGGAATTAGCCTAGCCGCACTAGACAACCCACGCCAACGAATTTAATTCTCTGCCAGGGTGGGTCTAGTTACCCTCCATAAGGCTCGAGGCTGGATTCTCCTAAAACTGGCCGGACCAATCACCATGAAGTGTAGAGTCAGAAGGCGGGCGTAACTAAGTGACGACAGAGGCACGACAATTCTGACAGAAACAACCGGCGCAAAATAAACAGTTGTCTTTCGACTCGGCTTTGGCCACAGCCCTTAAAGATTTGAAGCTAAAATTCAACTTGAAAGATAAACAAAGGACGGCACTGAAGTGTTTCATTGAGAAGAAAGACGTATTTGGACTTATGCCGACGGGATATGGCAAATCCTTAATATACCAGTTGGCTCCGCTGGTTGGGAAGCTAATGGGACTTAGCCACAATCCGCCGGCGCTCTAGGAACTACGTCAGCCTATTTGTTGCGTTGATTGGTTGTATACCTACCCAATTGCTGCAGAGTGATTTGAAAGACAACCTTTTAGCCCGCCTCCCTCCCTGTCGAGCGGTCCTAGACCCTTGTGCCTTCAGAACATGGGTCTAGCGCGGCTAGGCTATCTCGGAATCATACCACTGTCAGTCCTCTGTGGATCTGTCAGTATGGTCTTCCTTTTGTGTGTTGCATGTGATCAATAAATATGATTGTAATTTAAAAATATTGATTGTGCAGTGGTAATGCTCCACCGCATGTGTTAAATCTATTTCATCGTTAATTTTAAAGTTAAATTTTACTTCAAATTATATCACAAATCAAGCTGCATTATTTTTTAGAAGGTTATGCAGCCCTCATTTCACCACACGATCATGTCATGTCAGTCACGAACCTAATATACAAAAAATAATAATAATTTGGGCAGCTTTAATTTTACACCTAAAATCTGCTCTAATACAAAAAGGAAACAGTCTGGCTGGTATACAGTATTTGAAGCATGCTTAAAAAGAAGTGCCTACATTTTACTATGTTATACTCTACTTAACACCGCGGCATACCTTTCAAGTATGAATGGAAAACCTCGCTGTTGTGTTTTTATTTATGGTCTTTCAGTACAATTTAAGTTTGCTGCACACATAACTCCCAAACCATTGTTTTTTCGTAGTCCTGCAAATTGAAAGCAAACCAAACCATCTGCCTCCAGAATAGCTCTGCCTCTGAAAAATGTTTAGAGAACAAAAACTCCAATCTACAGAATGAATGCCACCCCATAACACCAGCTATACCTGGAGTATTTATGTGTATTTTGAAGCTGCAGATGCTCGGGGAGAAAGCTTTCGGCGGTGTGTAGGAGTGAGTGCAACAGCTCGGTATTAAACCATGGTGGCCTATACAAAGATAACACCTACTCCAGTTAAAGTTACATTAAAATATGAGTGTTTGCCAAAATGACTAAGCAAGAGATAAGAATGTGTGCAGCCACATTCAGTCTTTTGTGCAGTATGTAAACCGACACAGTGCGCTCCACTGCTTTTGCTAATATCTCTCATGTACGTGTGTAAATGATCTTTTCTATCTCCAAGCTCATCTGTTACCTGCTAAGTTCTGTGAAGTGTGTTGTGAGCGCGCAAAAGTAACTCTGAGACGTATAAAGGCCACATCCGCTCACATCCACTGTGGGTTTCTGCTCAACATTCAAGCTGTCAGTCAATAGAGCGAAGACTTATTCTGAGCGCTGCTGTTATAGCTTTTCCTTCCTGCCACAAGTCCCCTGCCTCATTCAGTTACAGCTTTAATTTTCTCCACCGTGATGCTGTTTGGAGTCATGGCAAAGTTAGTGCGGCTGTGAGGACGCAGGTGCTGAGAGCCAAAGTGTCATCCCCTCTGGTGTGTGGTCGATAATGAGATTGGGAGAGCGGCATGGATAACTCCATGAACTCTTTTTCATTTCCTTAATCTCTGCCCACAGGCCAGTCCAGTAACACTGGGTCATTATTTTCCATCAGTTTGCTCGCTACCTGATCACACATATCACCTCCTATAGGGCTGGGTAAAGAAGGGAAGGAAAATCCACTGCACAAAAAAAAGAGAGAAAAAGCTCTGTAATGCAATATCTTTAATAAAGATGGTGAACAGATCTCCCTGTTAAGCTTCCATGTAGGATGATTAATTACAGACTCTTTGCAGTTTCAAGCCTCCAAGCAAGTTGTGACCCCAGGCTACCAGACCATAGAGGTATAACTGGCGGCAGGACAAGCGCTCCATCCACCTCATGGTTTGACCGAGCACAATGAGCCTCACAAAGGCTGATATTCTTTTTTTGTGGCTTTTTCTCATTTTCTTCCCGTTAATCTTGTCACGAAGCTGGCTCCCCATTGTTGTCCTCTGCAGTATCCTCTTTCATAAAATCCCAGGTTTGATGTGCTTCCCAGGGATCTGGTAAGTGCTTGGCAGTGCACGCCGGGTGACTCAGCGAACACGGAATCAGCAGGCTGACACTATCGCTCCTCCAGCATGGGCCAGAAGCGAGGCTAAGCACTCACAATTGATTTAATCACTTAGAATAGGAGCAGAATATAGGGAGGCTCTGTTCATGTCTTCCCCTGCTTTTAAAAGCTTGGCCGTGCACAAAAGGTTAATCAGATATGGTGACCTACTGAAGATCGTGCTATCAAAGTAGCAGGGGTGATTTAAAAAAAAAAAAAAAAAGACTGCACATTAATCAATCAATAATGTCATCTGCTGGGTCAGTCCAACCCAGTAATATACTCTTTTTGCTTTGAAATTCATGTCAAAATGGGCTGCCGCGAAAATGTAGAGAAGGTGAGTAATGGAAGTGAAAATGAATGACAAGGTGTAGGATATACTAGCAAAGACCGCCATGACACAAAGCAGGGTGACCTTGATTGTTTTGCATGCTATGAAATATTGCTAAAGTAATCACTCAAATAATGCATAAGTTGATGACAAAACGCAATCAATAGCTAGAGTGGCTAGTGATATTTGCATAATGACAACAAATGAAATGACAGCATGTGAAAGATGTCTCTGATAGTGGTGGGAATTATCACCCAAATCTGCCTTCACCTTGGAACTGCTGAGCTTTAGTGTTTTAACTGTCTGGCCCACAACGTTTTTAGTCTGTTGTCACTGCTGCACACCACCCACTCAAGAACAAACGTCACACAGATACAGGTAGAGATTAGCAGGTAAACATGCTGCTGTTTCTCTTTGGAATCAGCAGAGACCAAAAACGGAGCTAAAGGTCAGGGGATATTGAGGGGAAATTCATTTGCTGGTCAGAATCAACTCCAAATAATTCTGGTTTGTAATTTCTGGTCGTGATAAAAAGCAATTACTTTGCTGCATAAGGTGGTGCCCTGTCGGGGAGCCAGTTGTTCGCAGATGTAAAGTAATCAACCAAGCAAAAATACTAAACACATAAAATGTCTAATTTTTGTTGTTGTTGTTGTTGTTGTTATATCATTGTGAATTTAAAATCTTTGGCTTTTTGCTGTTGGTGAGATGATATAAGCCATGTGAGGATTGCAATTATGTCCATTTTGTGTATTAAGCCGCTTTTCCACTGAGATTCTAAGGATGTGTACATGAGTATTCTCCCTCACTTTATAGAGATCAATGTAAATCACTTGTTTCTCAGACTTAATAATTTATCCATTATTTAAATAAGTAATTACTGGATTAATTGACAATGTGAAATGTTATTGGCTGCAATCCTAATAAAAAAATAATGCACGACTTCCTAGAGAAAGTTGTCAACCAACTTATTTTGATCAATACATTTGCTTTAACCATCAGTCTGTCCATTGGTATTTTATTGTGACATATTGTTGATGTGTTCACTTGTATTCTAGGCTGAGAAGTGATTTCTATTCAGCAGTGATTGAACTGTTGTTGAGGTGTCCCAGGATACAGATTTAATGGGCGCTTTAATGGACATTTAGAGCATTTTTTCATGAAAATTACAATGATCCAGCTGTTATGTGAAGGATGTTACAATTATTTACAGCCATAATTGTGTCATTTACAGTTTTACTGCTCTTTTCCCTCAAGGCATGCTTTTTCTCCTCTTCTTCTTTTGCAAATTCAAGGAATTGGCAATTAAAGCTTTTTTTCTGGAAGTGTCATCTGAATTAATATTTGGTTATTTCTAAACAAATCCTGCTGTAATGTTTGCGTTTAACTGCAGAAGAGGATTACAGTGTCTGTTAGTGAACTGCTGCTGTTGCAGTTTTTCATTGTGCAGCCCAGCAAAGGGAAGCATTCATACAGCGGCATGACTGGGGTTTCCTCGCTTCGGAGTTTGATGAAGTTGTTGAGAAAATGTCAAGGGCTCTACAGAGGACTCGGTTTGCACCTGTGAAACATGAGGACAAGCAGTGAACATAGACATTATGAGAGGAAACGGGAAAGTGCGTGTGAGTGTGTTTAGTGGGGGGTGGGGGGGTGGGGGTTAATTTGCACTGCTTTGCTCTCGTACATTCCTATTACTCATTATTTATTTAGCCAGAGTACATACTTGAGCAGTGTGACCTTTTAGTACCGTCCTGATTGAAGTGTCTTGTGTAGCCATCAGCAGGCCCTAACTGCTTCAGTAAAACCAGGAGAGGCAACGATGATGCCTGGTGTCATAACCTGTAAAACCACACGCCAAGCCATGGCAAAGGAGTCACGGCACTCGTAGCTGTACTGCGGATGACAATGAGGGAATATATATGAAAACAATATGGGCTTCTTTCCCGGCAATTAGTCTTGACTGAATCGATGAGCTCCTGGATTGTCTTGTTTTTCAGCGTTTCTCTTGGCTCGCAGATGGCATTGGTATTGGTGCACAAGTCATTTCGGCGAAAATGATATCAGATTTGTTTAGGAAAGATCTTTTGCGGGGGTCTCTCAAATCCACTGCTTGTGGTAGAAATGTAGCCTCTCAGATTAAGTGGCTCAGCTGCGTGTTCACCTCCATCTTTGGAGACATTTCAATGACGATACAGGCTGAGACATTGTTAAAAGGGGAGGGGTGGCGGTGTCCGTTTACCCAGGAGAGAGCCGGTGTAATCCATCACCCTGGCTGCTGCCCGTTCAGCACAGCCGGCCCCAGCTGCCTACTGCTGACCACCCCTCCACCCCCGTTCTCCCCGACTCCCCTCCTGCCCCCCTCTATCCACATCTCTCTTTCTGCCGTTCTCTGCGTCTCTAGACATGCTGTCTAGTAATACTGTACACTAAAAGCTTCCTCAGATTTTATAATTTATCAAACCCGATCATTTGCAGCTGACCGCACCACTAACAAAAGCAGACAGAGAAAACATACAAATATTTAATGTTAAGTGATGCATTATAAACCACAGGCTGGTTTGCTGTAAGCCTCCACATAGTAACGACTAGGTGTGGGGATGGAAACAGTTTTAACAAACAGAAAGTATGTTCTGACTTCCCAATATTAGTGCTTTACAGGGTAAAAAACAACAAACAGAATCATAAATGTGTTCCTCATAAAAAACAATGAACACCTCCATCAATAAAACAATGCATGGAATAAGTAATAACCATAAAACCCACTAATAAAACATACCAATAAAAAGTAAAACAGTAAAACTGATGGTGTAGGAAGGTAGGGGCAGAATCACTGGAAGGTAGGGTATAAATATTGGTTCTAAGAAGACACACAAATAAAGAAACATGTTTAGCGATCTTGTTCTGCAGTGGGAGGTTGTTCCAGAGGTGGGCCCCTGATGATAAACACCATCCGAAGAGCAGTATTTATGACTGTAACTTATCTGCATCACTTCACCTTACGTCCATTTCTTCCTACAGACCATTAGTTCCTATCAGGGTGTAAATTGTAAATGATATGTCGTGGATATATTCTTGCAAACATCTCAGCAATGTCCGAAAACTACCCACTAATATGCTTTTCTGTTTCATCAGTGGATTAATACACATTTGGTGTGTTAGTGAGTTTTAAAACCACCAGGAAAGTTTTCAGGATGAACTCAATATCAGGCTTTTGGGAACAGCCATTATCATGTTTATATGCTGCATTTAAAGCTGGGCTCAGCTTCAATAAAACTGTGTTAAAGAGCTAATTTATTTACCCCTGGTTCTGCACACCACTGGTTACTATGTACAAGTAGAATATGTCTTTAACTCACTGGACAGAGCCAGGCAGGATTAAGTTAAATGTCAGCTGGAAAATTAATGTAGCTAATGTAGCAAAATTGAATTTAAAAGTGTAGGGTAGACCAGTATTTGTTTTTTAGGACCAGGTAGCTAAGTAATTAAGCTGACTGAGAAGAAGCAAACTTTCATCCAAAGCGCTTTACAAGATACATCACATTCACACACACTGATGGCGGAAGCTGCCATGCAAGGCGCTAACCACGACCCACCAGGAGCAATTAGGGGTTCGGTGTCTTGCTCAGGGACACCTCAACATGAGCTCGACGGGCCGAGGCTCAAACCGGCAACCTTCCAGTTACAAGACGGCCACTCTACCCACTGAGCCATGCCGCCCCATCTGAAATAGTTTTTAGTCATCTTTTCATTCTCTCATCAATGAAAGAAATCCGACTTTCCTGTGATGTACTGTGGTTCTTTCTATGCCATTAGCTCCAAAGCTAAGCTGCTGCAAGGCAAAAGGTTAAGACAGTGTAAAAATTACAGTGACATAGTAGCATCATAATAATATCTGAAGTCTTTTTGATGGAAAAGCCTTAGGAAAACCTGAGGTTAATTCTCCATATTTGCAAGTAAAACAAGCTAAAGTAAAATAAATTAAGCCACTGAACTACAGTAATTAGCCTGAATGTAATTCCACTCTCGAATTAATGATTCATGGGCTAATGTTTAGCATCCTAATTTGCGACTGCAGATTAAACCCGCATTTCCCCCACCTCGGATGTAATCTCCCTGGTTTCCTGTCTCTGTGATAGCCTACCATCTCAGCTAAATTTAGCACCTGTGTGCCATTCTTAGTAGCCTTGGTTTGAAAGTGAAAGGTGCACAGAAAAGTAAAAGTGAACAATGCTTTCAGTGTGCATGCCTGGAAAGAGGAGAGCAGCGTGTATCGGTTTCATGTCCATTCAAGGATATCACTTACTGTAACTCTATATGTCGTCATGGGACACTGAGTAGGCGCTGAAATACTTTTCACTGTTGTCCACACTGTGTCCAAGGCTGTGAGTCGCACATGTGAAGAATAATGTAATGTTCTTCATCACGTATCCCAGTTGAAAAGACTGGAACATTTTAATTGCACTTAGGTGATTCAAAATTGCAGACAGAAGCTTCATCTTGACTAATTTGTCCCTGGTTTTTCATTGAGGTCAAGGCTCCTGCAGACAAATGATATGCGAGGAGAAAAAAAAATCTCATACAAGTCAACTTATTATTAAGAAATATTAGGGCCAAGAGAAATGATCACACTAGCCGTATTAATATTTGATCATCATGGAATCGTTTTAATCCCCCTTTGTAATTAAACTTTTGACAGTCATGTAATGAAGGTTCGGCAAAAGAAATGTGGAAAATACGTATCACATAACTATTTAATTAGTTCCTGGAGTCATTAAAGAATTTTTGCATATACATTGGCCATAAATCTGACGCTTCATCGGGAATGATATGGTAGGTCAGTTTGAACAAAGAAACGCTCTCTGTGTTTTGCTGTCTTTTAAATAATCCAGCTTGAATTGATAAGCAGATAAATAAATAATCATGAGTCAATGAAAGCAGAAAAATAGAACACTAGATACCTGCATGTGCATTAAGCAGCTTAATGATGTCCCTTTTTCCTCATTCTTTACTCGGTCTTATAGCCGTCCCAGTGGGGACAAACTGTCACAGGGCAACAGGAAAAGAAAAGGAATGTATTCAACAAATACAAAATAGAGCTGTTGGTTTTCCCTCCCCTGTGGAGCTGAGATCATGGTCAAAACATTTTCTCTCAGAGTAGCATCTATAAACTCTAAGCCTTAGATTTGTCCTGCTGTGTATCTAACGGCTGAGATCATGACATCCTCCACATACCAGATATGACATTTTACATTTTCTGCCGAAGTCTTCATACGGACTTACTTCACTTTTGTGAAGAGCATTAAAATAAGCTTCAGTAACAAGCTACCACAAATAAGGGCTGCAAAGGATGTGGATCCTTTGTGGCCTTAGAAAGTCTAAGTGCAAAGTAAAGAGGAAGGAAAAGAACTGAAAATAAGAGCAAATGAGGGATAGAAGATTTTTTTCTCCTCATAGGAGGCATATCAGCTGTGCAGCTGTGCTAAGCAAGTCTGTTAAGGCGGTATGGAGTCACTCTTCGCTCTTCAGAGCCCTCTGAGACTCATTAGGACCTCCCTCATAACTGTAAAACTCGTCATGGTCCGCTCCCTGAGCACTAAGACCAGGATCTTTTTAAGTATCTGTCTATGCTTCAAAATGTCTGACCCCAGTTAAATCAAGACATTTTCTTTTTGATCTTATGTCTCATTTTATTTTGCTTACATGCTACTTACTCCACAGCAGCTCTTCTCTTAACTGTAGTAAGTTGGAAGTCATATACATAAGCAGGGCTAAGTAAGATTTTTGTTTGGAGTAATTATAAATTCTTTATGCCCCATTACATTAAATATGCTCTCATCTGAAATGGCAATTCAGTATTAATGTTGCAAGATGCACTGAGAATATAAGCAGGCACATTTAAGTTAACAGTAGTGCTGCCACTGTAAGTGGGTGGTGATTACTTTAGAGGTTAGTTTTCTAATACCAGCAATTTACTGGCAAACATTATTTGAAAATCTTTAACTAACAAAGTCATCTGAAGTTCATTAAAGTTGCAAAATGCATGCAATCTCACATTAGATGTCCTTATTTGTAAAGAACTGAACACTTTCACTGCTTTTAAATAGAAAGTAAATTGTATACACTTTAAAATGCAAACTAATTTTCTAATTTGTATCAATACAGTGGAGCAACCAAGGTCTCAGAGAATGTATTATTTCTGCTTCAAAGCCAGATCGTGAGATTTTTATATAAAAATCACCTTCTGTTACATTTAAGCTCGTATCAAACAAGTTCCCACAGCACTGATTAAATCTATCAGTGGCAGGTAAATCTCTGTGTTTCGCAGTATTTAGTTTTAAATCTGCATTCTGTGGCAACAAACCAGTGCTGGCATACCAGTAGTGACGTTACCTGGAAAATCCAGACTGACTTTATTTATGTATTAATATAAATACAAATAAAGGCAGTCTGGCATTGCGATGATACGAGACGATTTCAAAAAGGAGGGGCTAACGAATGCAGCTTGAACAAGAAAGAACCAATCAGCGTAACACGGATGTGACGCACAAACAAATCGACCTTGAAGTCCATGTAGTCCAAACAACAATGGCATGCAGCCGAGAAAGTGTCACGGTGAATGATTCCTGCCGTTTTTGTCACAAAAATCTGCGAATACATGGGGTACTCTGAAGTACAACACTTATTTTTGAAAGGGCTACGCAACAAAAGACTCCTTCCGAACGATTAGCGGTGTTAGGAATAACTTTAAATCGGAGCCAAACCAAGTCGGTGCGTATGTGTAAAAGTTGCTTAAATTTACTCGCACGTTTGGAATGGGATTTTCCTCTGTACAAACAATGGCAAGAAGCCGAAAGTAACGAGCCATCCACTGCCTCCTCATCGTCGGAAACGTCAAGTGAAAAGAGGCAACGACTAACGCCATCCAAAACGCCAAGAGACCACAAAAAGATTCGCTTTGCCCCCCCCCCTCTCCTTCTTGTTTTACGGCAGTGGCCCCCCTCCTCCTCCTCCGGCATCATCTTTATGGGTAATCCAGGCGCTGAAGATGACGCAGCATTAACTCCCGCCTCCCGTGCTATGATTGGTCGTACCAAACTGTACCAGGAGGGAAACGCGATTCAATTCGCACAATGCCAAACTGACTCTCCTGTATCTCCTAACTTGGAGATAGGAGATTACATGGAGATTCAGTTTCCAAGCTAGTAGTGATGCTTTTAACATTAACCAGCAATGACTGGTTAGCCAAACCTGTAGAGGGAACAACCAAAGTGACAGAGGAGGAGGCCGGAAAACCATGAAGGAAAAGTTCTTAATGTTCCAAATAAAAAAAAAAAAGAAAAAAAAAAAAAAAAGAAACTCAGCATTTCAAGAAACAACTACAGTTCAAAAGAGAAAGCCATCAGCTGGCAGGTCATACACACATGTTGACAGTGTTTGTGTAGTTGCTCTCAGAAGCAAAAGGGCCATGTAATGTAAAGGAAATGTGAAGGAAAAAAAGAAATGCAAAAGGTAACGCATGCTCTCGGTCAGCTGGTAGAACCACCACATTGATCCAGACTGAAATATCTCTGCTACTTGATGGGTTGCTATGAAACTTTGCACAGACATTTGTGGCTGACAGATGGTGAAGCCTTTCGACTGAAGTTGACATTTTTGGCTTTTAATCAAGTGTCCTTACAATATTTAAATGATTTAAATTTGGTGGAAATGTTCACGTTCAACACAGGATACAAATAAAACCTTAACTGTAAATAGAAACCACCATCAAGTGGTTTCAAATTCTGAAACTACGCACTTTGCTGTGATTGTAAATGTAATAGCATGCTAGCATTCGAATCTGTGACTGGTAAGCTCCGGCACTGTCAGCGTTAGCATGTTTGAACGTGTAAGTACAGCTGCAGACAGCTGCTACCATGGTTATAGATGCTTAAAGAATTTAGAGCAGTGTGATTAAGACAGTTAACATTGTTGATTGAGAATTTGTGTTTTAGCCAGCATCCTCCATGGCTCTGTCAAAAAGAGCTTTTCTATAAATACACCTCTACTCATCATTTGAATGAATATACGATCACTTGCCGCTACTATGTAAGTAAATACAAGTGAATTTACATTTCTACATTATGCGATCCCAGTTGGAGTCAGCATGTTGTCCTGCACGTGTAAGGAATCAGGTGCATCATACAATTTGTGTGTACCAACTATAGCTTTACCAACAGCAGCTATATCTGATGCTGCAGTCAGTGAGGGCTGAGAGCTGCAGGAGCGGAGCACCATAAAAGCAGGAAGTGATGCAGAAATTATTTTTATTAGACTTATAAGCATGGAGTAATTCTCCTGTCTCACTAGGTTGTGTGCATCGAAGCATCTCAACAGCTAATTATACATTAAAGGTTGTGATATACTTAATGTGTGAAATTGGTCATATACTTACCTCAAAGAGGTATTCCATATATTTGTTACTGAGCTGCTATACAGTCGGAAAACCAAAAGAAGCAGAGGCAGCAATTCCCCGACATGCAAGTGTCAAGCTCCCAAAATGCTGGTACTACACGTTCCATAATCCAACCAAACACAGTCTCTAATTAGACCCTAAGTTTAGAACCTAGTGTTTCTTGTCACACCAAAACTCCCTTCATACCACATAAGACCCTTTACAACCGTATTTACATTTTAAATTGTGCTTCTAATTTTTCCCCTGCGAACAATCAGGTGGGTTTCTCTACTATGAATCATCTGGGCTTCTTGAAAGACCTAGTTTAAATCCACACTCATGTTTTTAAGGATTTACAGTGAGCAATTTTTATATCAGCCGCCGTTCTCTCAAGTATTAACAGAGTGTCATGGATTTACATGAACAGGATAGATGGATAGGTTGAGGCAACTGCATCTACTGCGGGATTGTGTACTCAGTGGCGTTGAGTGCTAATCCCAAATACAAAACTGTCAGATGATTCGTGGTAATGAAACAAGAAAGGATGTATTTGCAGAGCTGATCTGAGTCTTTGCCAGCCTCTCGCTGTCAATGCCAAACACAGTCTCCGTCTCTGTGTAGAAACGAGTGCATCTCCGCTGGAGAACATCAAGTGCCTTATTTCATTTGCAATATTGATCTTTTTCCTTCTTGAATTGTTTGATGCTCACCACCATGAAAACACGACAAACTGCAATCTAATTGATTTGGCTCAGTTAGGAACAGAGGTTGACGGAGCTTGTTGCGATCAGAGGACAAGCGATGCTGAGAGGCAGCCCGTTAGCTCGACACCATGTTGGAAACTGTTAGAAAATAATATGCACTTGATAATATCATAAATGCTCCCTTTAATGCTTCTCTAATGCTCAGTGACTTAGCGTGGAAATGAATTTCTCTATTTGCCAGAATCTGAGTGTGTGTAGACTCCAACCAGCAGCAAATGCTTTTAAGAGGCACTTAGAAGGCTTTCAGGCATTTGTCTGCAGTGTTAATTGACAAGTGATGAGTAATTGAAATAAAAAATGAAGGTGGTCTGGTCATTATGAGTTATGATGATTCAGTGTATTTTGATAATGCCGGCTGAGATGAGTCCCAGATAATGATGTACATTAAGCTGCACAGTTTTCATTTTCATCCTCAAATCCCTCCTCCCCGGCCCCCTGCCCTCTCACGGGCTAATGACACTTTTATGGGAAACTTCATTAGGCAACGGGATGTCGAACCGATAAACATCAGCTTATAATTGCGGGATAAACTGGCTGAGCTGTGGCTTTTTCATGTCGGGGTCAAACCCCCCCCCCCCCCCCCCCCCCCCCCCCCAAAAAAAAAAAAAAAAAAAGACTGATTGTTGGGGTTGGAGTGTGACCAAACAGGTGATTTCATGTTAATTAATAGATGTTTAAAATGTTTTTGTTATTGCAGCTCCGTCCTTTTCTTTCTTTGCAGTTCACTGAGGACATGCATCCGCTGGGTGTTTTGTTGTACACAGCGGTCTGCAGATAGCGTAATGAAGAGAAAGCATTACCGGCCCTGCTGTTAGTGGGGACTGCTTAACAAAGACAGTGATTCATCTGAGCTGTAAACTGAGCAGAGAGCGGTAAATGGGTGTCTTCTAGAAAATGTTGGGATCATACAGGGCTTTTATTAGAAACAGATCTCAGCCAGCCACGTAGTTCACCCCTAGTGCAATGAAGGTTCTTTCTTGACCATGGAGACAGAGACCCTGCAGTGCTCCTGCATTCTTACTACAAGTTTAATTATTCACTTGTTCATTATATTGGCGAATGCATTCTGCTACCTCTGCCATTATACGTAAAATGGTTCACCCTGCATTTGCTTGCTTTTCATGAACAAGTAGAGTTAGACGGGAGGCTCTAGCATGAGCACAATTGTTGTGCTGCAATTAATTTGAAAATCACGAATAACCACATTTAGAATCACAATACTTCACACCCTTGATTGCCTCTTGTGGAGTAATTTTCGAGTTAAAAGCAGGAAATGCACAATGTGCACACAAATCTGTCAAGTGCTTTAAAATGCTGCAAGGAAACTGTCTCTAAAGGTTTCCCCAGGTGTTTTCAGGTATGCAAAGTTTGTGGTTTGTTTATGTTCATTGTTTCTCATTTAGTCTGTGTCCTTTAGGTGCATTCAAAAGTAGTTCCAAGCTTGGAAAAAAAATTTTTTTCCAGTAATTTATTTAGTTGGTTGAACCCAACACTTTCTCTCTGTGTCTCAAAGTTTCATATTTAGTAGGTAAAAAATAATCCCTTAAGTCAGTAACATCAATACTAAAGCTAACAGGATTTCAGACAGTTTCTTGTTTTTTTGCAGTATTTTGAGTGTAAACTTAAGGCTACAGTAATTTGACTGGTTTCAGTTTAGCTCCAAACTCAGGAATTATTCGTGACAACCTTACACACGTCTTTAATATATGAGAAAGGTAAACAGCACACATACAAAGCACAAGCATTTCTGGTGATATTTTAGAACAAAAATGAGTGATTTGTTTTAGGTGCGACTGCTATACCGTCCCGTTAACCACTATTGGCACTCTTGTTTTTTGCATAGCCTGTCTAACATCAGAAACAAATGGAAATGTACCAAATTCATATGATCAGAATTTTTTTAATTGGATGTCCGAAGTAATTTCACAAAAAATATATTATTTTCAACTTACATTTTGTACTTTCCAAGAGGAAATAGAAATAAAATTACATGGCCAGTAATAAAGGCACCCCTCCTTAACATTTGGTTGCACATCCTTTCAGTTTCTAGTTGCCATCTATAAACTTCTCGTACTTCTCAGCTGGTATTTTCTCCAACTCTTCCTTTGCAGTTTGTTCAAGCTCTTGAACATTTGAAGGATTCCTTGCCCCAATGGCAGATTTCAGCTCATGCCATAGATTTCCTATTTGACTGAGATTAGGACTCATTGCTGGCTAGTTTAAAACTGTTCATTGTTTCCTTTTCAATCATTCCTGCATGACTTAACTGTTGGTAGGGTTTTCTTCTCCTTATGTGCTTCATTGCATCGTCTGTAAACAAATTGTTGGTGTGCATTGCCAAAAAGCTCCATTTTTGTTTTGTCTGTCCACAAAAGATTTTCCCATAAGGATTGTTGCTTCTCCAGGTACTCCATTTTATGCCTCTTCTTCAGCAATGGGGTCCTCCTTGGCCTTTGTGCATGAAGCCCTTCTTGGTTTAGTGTGTGGCGTATGGTACGTGTAGAAACCATTACCCCAGATTGTTCCAGGCCAGCTTTCAGGTTTTTGGATGTTTTACGTGGTGATTTTTCCACGGTTCACACCAACTTTTAAAGATTTCTCATCAATTTTCCTCTTCCCCCCACATCCAGGCAGGTTCTTGACAGTTCCATGCTTATTAAACATCTTAATAACATTGAACACTGTTGAAACAGGGACACCAAAGTCCTTGAAGATGGCCTCATACCCTTTAGAAGTCTTGTGTTTGCTATTAATAATACTGCTGATGTCCTCAGACTGCTTTCTCGTCTTGACCCTTGTGACAAAGGAACAGGGAGGAATGTGGCTTTTTAAAACATTAAAGTCATCATTCATTGGCTAATTTATGTCATGTGGGCACTGACAGTTTATCACCAGGTGATTCCAGTTTCTAATTAATTACAGCTGAGTCAAAATGGACGGTTTTCCCACACTGACTTAAAGGGTGCCAATACCAATGTCACAGCTCTGTTTTTTTCCTCCTTCCTATTGCTTTTTTAAAAATTGTTTTTTTTATCATTTGCTGTTCAGTATCAAACGTGAATTGTCTGTAGACCAAAGCTGTTTCACTAGGTTCACTTTTTTCAGGAGGTATTTCACATCATGTATTTAAATTTCATGGATGCCAATAATGGTGACCAGGACTGTGTGTTTGCAGTTACCCTCCTTGAATGAAAGATTGCCTTAATGGATACTTTACAGATGCTCAAGAGTTTGTTTCACTTGAAGGTCTGCCATCTTCCTGGTGCTTTGGAGAAACTTCAGAGCAGTTTGACGCCTTCTAATCTATTGTATACAAACAGAATATTCTATGACGTGAAGTATGTTGAATTATGTATAGGGGGGTATTGCTAACCTACATCGGTTGTTTGAGGATTAAACTCATTTTATATTCAGCATTTTTCAAGGCTATTTTGAACGTTCTATAAACTTGCTATGGGATTTACTGTACATGCAACGTATCTAGCACAGTCAGCATGTTATGCATATTAGGGTGGTCCTTATTTGGAAATTTTGGAAATTTTATCATCTGACCCCCCTAAAATGCTCAAATCAACTAAAAAATGGGACTTGCAAAGTTATAGAAGAATACATTAATGTTTAGAGGTTGCTCAGTAGCCCAGAGGTTTTCTTCATTGATGCTATTGGGTTGGTGTATACTACGGACTGGATCAAATTCTCTTCAATGTCTTCATAGGCAGTGGCGTAGTGGTTAGCACTTTCACCTTGCAGCAAGAAGGTGCATGCGTGGGTTTTCTCCGGGTACTCCGGCTTCCTCCCACAGTCCAAAAATATGCTATTCTAAATTGTCCGTAGGTGTGAATGTGAGAGTGATTGTTTGTCTGTGTGTGTGGCCCTGCGACTGACTGGCGACCTGTCCGGGGTGTCCCCTGCCTTCGCCCGAGTCAGCTGGGATGGGCTCCAGCACCCCCCTTCGACCCTAGAGAGGATAAAGCGGTGTATAGAGAATGGATGGATTCTTCATAGTTCCCTATCATTGACAACTGGACGCTCAGCATAGAAAATGGGGGCGGCATGGCTCAGTGGGTAGAGTGGCCGTCTTGCAACCGGAGGGTTGCCGGTTCGATCCTCAGCCTGTTGTGCTCATGTTGAGGTGTCCCTGAGCAAGACACCTAACCCCTAATTGCTCCTGATGGGTTGTGGTTAGCGCCTTGCATGGCAGCTTCCGCCATCAGTGTGTGTGAATGGGTGAATGTGATGTATCATGTAAAGGGCTATATAAATACAGACCATAGAAAAAGCTTTCAATTGCAAAGATGGAATCAAGAAACACTAGGAGTTCAAGAAGACTGTATTTATTATCAGCCAAGAATGATAGCCCTGTTCAAAAGAACAGGTATTAGGCTACTTTTTTTGCACAGACACTTGGAACAAAAAGAACCCATCAGAACAGCTGCAACTCTCACAGTGGAGAAGGTGGAGGGATACTGGAACAGAGCCACAATACCTACTCGTCATAATCAAGACATGATCAAGAAGGTTGAAAAACTGTATTTTACTGAAGTAAAATGTATTTTGTATTAATAAATATTATCAAAGTTGCTGAAAATTAGATGATTTATAATTTATGACCTATTGACCTTCCTGGGAGAATGGCCTGTTTAATCTATGTTATTTTACATATTCACTCCAGCTGCCTTGTATAACAGCCGTATATAGTCTAAAACAAGTCTATTTTATCATAAGAAGTAAGGAGGCTTCATGGTAGAGAACCTTTTTTATGCCCAGTGTTTGCATTGCACTGCTGACATCTTCATCACCACAAGAGCCAAAGGCACGTCCCTCTGTTCAGTTGAGTTATGACTAATAAGTGATACCCACACAAATGCACGCACAGCCTTTTATTCTCTGGGATTGTACTCAACCTCAGTTTCTGCTCAGGGAAAATGTAAATGCTCATCTCTAGTAAATGACCAGTATTTTAAGAGATAGCCCTAACATGTAGCTCGGTCTTGTTGTCTTTTTTTCTGTTTCTGGCTTGCTGTGCAACCTGTTTTCTCACTCGTGCAATTTTTATCTTCAATCATCTGTGACCTTGTGCAAAAAACACAAACAAAAACTAAAACTTCTGGATCTAGCATCCTAAAAGCCTCCATCTATTACAGCACACTGCTTAATGCAGCTGCTCATGATTTCATGGATGAGGGCAAATTTGTAAAGTAAAATCCCCTGGCGGTTTGAGAACACTTTTGCTAATCTCCTTACAAGCAAGTCTTTAGATGAACAGGTGCCCAGATAAATGCACCCTGTAACTATCCTAATGATAACCAAACAACACAAGCCTGCAGTACATGCAGTGCTGTCACACAAGGTAGAAGCCTGTAGCAATTCTGGCAACTATAAGGCAATGTAAAAGGCCTTAAAACCAAGCTCATGCACTTTGAACAACCCCACCACCCAAAAAGGATCTTCAGGGAACTTTAATATTCTTACACAACCATTTTAAATTGGTGACTCACCCCTAGGGCGACAAGAGCATCCCTAAAGATGCCATGATTTTTGCAGTGGAAATGTTCTTTTGTATTTGTAATGCTGTAGCCATTACCACAGAGTTTGGCGGATTAGAATCATATGCTAGCATACACTTCCATAAGACGACAGGGTTTGACTTCCGCAGAGAGCCACAGAGTGGAGTCTCTGACTGGCTGGGTGTATTTATGATGCTTCACAGGCCGGATACTGAAATGAAAGAGGCACCACTCGAGGGGCTCTCTGTCTTAATCCGTGGACATTATCTCTACACTGTAAGCGGGTCTTGGCTCGTTACCTCGCAGCAGAGAGCCAGGCTGGCAGGGTTGCAGAGAGAGAGGCAGAAAGGGAAGGGGAAGGAGGGAGGGCCTTGCCCGGCCGCCGAGAATGTAATCTCCAGATTAGGGGGCGAGACGAATTCCTGCTGCCAGCCTGACCTTGTCAAGGCAATGGAGGAGCCAGAGTGAAATTGAGATTTCAGGACAGGAGTGAGTCGAGGCGTGTTTTTTTTTTTTTTTTTTTTTTTTTGAGCACTAGCGTTTCTCTTTCAAGGGTCATAGCCTTGACACCATGATTCACGCTAAATGTGTGTGGTCACACTGCTAGCACACATGAAATGTGCGCGGGGCAAACTGTCTCTGGCACTGACCATACTGCCTGAAAGCACCGGCAGTCACTCACTCCAGTGTGCAACTTTTATAGGACAAGCAGACAACATAAAAAATGGCCAAATCACCATGGTTTGCTCTAATTTATTGAGACTGGGAGAAGGCAGGGTTTTCAATTTTGTACTCATGGGTCAAGATTATGTCTTATGATATGCTGTACCTGGAATGATGAAAGATTTGAGTGTTGCCATGTGGAGGTGAAAAAAAATGTATTGATTACTAATCCAAAAAAAAGATTTATTTAAAATGAGATTTATTTGGGTTTAAAAGTGGAGAAAAAAGGTTTAGTTTCTCTAATACCAGGATTTGTTTCATGTTTCTGACATGTCTAATAGTAACTGAAAGTGAATACTTTCTTGTCAGACAAAACAAGACTTTTGAAGGCATCACCGTGGATGATGTGAGGTTGTGACTGACATTTTTTAAAACACTTTGACATTTCATACAACTGTCAAATAAATAATTAATCCAAAATATATTTGCCATCAGGAAGATTCATCCGTCATGAAAATAACTGTTATTTGCAGCCATGCTGTTGTTGCCATTTAGAAAAATAGCAAAGAGGTCAACAATGTTTCAAGCTTTAGAATCCTGCTATTATAAATTGGACATTAGCACAGAAAAACGAAACAAAAGTTGAATTTCAGTGTAGCATGAAACCTGTGAAACCTTAGTTCTCACCCCTATATTTTTTCTATAAAACACTAAAGTAAAACAATGTAAAATATAAAAGAATAAATACCACAATACTCCTAATAAAAGTTAAAATAAATGAAAGAAACTCTCTGTTCAATACTCTGGGGGTTATACTAGCTGCTATTACCTCAGTTCCTTAGTATGGAAAAATCAATGTTTTGTGGCCATTGCTTGTCAGTAAGGATAGTAATGATTATCAGCTGATTGATTAAATGTGGTTAATAATTGCATTGACTAAGAATGCATTAACTCGAGACAAATGACATACATGTCAGAAAATGTATTGTAGATTAGTAGCAGCACATGTTTAACACTGTAGCCACATAAGGAGATAGTCACTCAAACTACTGGCACTTAAGTGTTGGGAAGCAGAGAGCATTACAGTTTAGCTAATAAATGGTCACCATGAGAACATGTTCTGTGTCACTTAAAGCCTACTGATGCTGTCTTAGTGCTGACTTCAGTAGGTGAGATGAAATGGGCTAAGACAGCATCCCTGTGGCTTATGATGACCTTATGTCTTGTGACTGCATTCAAAGCTGCTGTATCACAACACAGAGAGATGTCCATTGAGTTCATTTTGTGCTATCGATTAAGCAATGATTGATGTGGCTGCAGGTTGTCACGCAAAAAAAAAAAAAGAAGTGTTCAAAATTTGCCTTCCTACCTGCCACTTAAGACCACAGTTTAACAAAAGGTATACTATTGATGCACAATGCTAAAGACACGAATTCCATTGAAATGTTGTAAAAGGATTGGTACATGGATGTCCAGTTCAACTCAGCCCACTTTGAAAACACTGAACATTTTGTGCTCATGTAAAATTCCCTCTTTCTATATAAGAAACTGATAGGGAGAATTGTTTTTGAAGGGCCGTGCATGAAAATAAGAGGTTTTACTTCTCAGCAAGGTTCCATCTTGAATATAGTTTCATTTTAGTTTGAATATTTTAACTTCCCGAGTGACCTGAATGTCCTTTGACGGGGTTTATATTTGCATGTGTGTGGATAGAAGCTGGGAAATGAGACTAATAATGTGGCATTCCTGTTTGAGCATTTCATTTATTTGACCCATAATTGCAAAACAACAAAATAATGAGTCTGTCGGCCGCAGACAGCAGCACATCGCATCAGCTGATTGAAGGAAGTGGAGGAAAGCTGCCGATAAACGACCATTGTGCTGTTTAGACAAGATATGTTTTTATTGCTTCAGACACTTGCTGCAGCGGAAGAGAAACTCACTGTCTTCCAATTTTCAATTCAATTATTTACGCAAGGAAACACACTGAGACCTAAGCTTTTTCTACGCAGGTGCATCCTGCCTGGACTGGTGAAATGAAGAGTGGTGCAAATGATAATAACATTCATAAAACGCAAATGAATACAGAATATTGTGAGTTTTGCTGAGTATTTCATAGTGAGGAGCTGCATTGCCAAGAGATAAGAAATGCAGCTGAAGCGGTAACATGTTACATGAAACACAATGAAAAAATAGCAGTGCTCCTTAATTGAAATGTCAGATGTTTCTCCTCTTATTTGAGACCAAAGGCACATTTGTTAATAGAGTATAAAGGCTGATGTCACTCCTGACAGCCTGTCTTTAGTGCTGCTAAAAGGTTCCCATAAGAAGTGTACACTGCCTGGGGGCACCATAGATAGATAACTGCAACTGTTAGATAAACCTGTAAGTTAAGCCACTCACATAAGAAACTGTGGCATGAAACACTTTCTATGTACAATTAATTCCAAAGAGCAGTCAGTTCCGCTAAATTGAACCAAGGTGTGGGGTTACTATAGCTCACCACTCTTCGTGTGAAAGAAAACACCGGTTAGGCTTTCATTTATGTCCATACTTCCTTTGTCACATCTGCAGCTTTCACACACACCATAAAGAAGGTGTCATTTGATCTATAATTCAAAGCCAGTGCTCATTTGAGATTTGGGACACAAACTAGTGTGAGAATATCCTTCAGCATGAAAAGCCACTGTGAGCTTGGATAATTGTGTTTAAATCAGTACATGCACCAGGGAGAATGCGCTTGTCATATGTGTTAGCTGTGAACTTTAGCTTCATACATGTTGTTTACCAAAGTGACACCTCTGAAGGCACACACACCGCCTCATTAGAGAACTGCTGACCCGATACTGTTTTTTCACATTGAAATTAAAGCAACACTGGCTCTACACATTTTGATATTATTAGTAATCACTTAGAAGGAAATGGAACTAAGATTATCCAAGAAGTGAAACATTCCACATATTGGTGTGTAAAGCAACTATTCACGGCAGTGTTGTCCATTAATACATTGGTGTTCCCTGTGTTAAACTTCGTACATTGTGGGTTTTAATCCAGCTTACACATAAATGAAAGAACATGGGTGTTTTCCACAGCTTTTTCACTGACATTGTATGAAAATTTCAGCATTTTGTTAACTCTGCTTATCAGGGGACAATGACAGGATAAACATTCTTCTTATGCATGTGCATTAACCAGCGAGTCGGAAGGCAGTTAGGCTAGCTTAGCATGCAGGCTCTGTGAATGAATTTACCATTGTTTGTCCAAAATATCCTGTGGTTGTAGCTCTTTTTAAAGACAGATAACAAATGCTGGTACTTTTTTGACGTGGGAGGTGCTGGTATTTGTGTTAATCAGTTAGCTTAATGCTATGCTGTCTAAACTGGCTCTAACTAAGAACTTGCAATAAAATGTTTTTCATTTTCTTTCAAAGCTGGTGTTTAACATCAGGAAAAGTAACTTTTCAGACCATTAAAATGCATAGCTTAGCATTAAGGGGTTCATAATGAGCTGTGCTTTCAGCTGCAAATAGGCTTATTGAAATTTAGCAGCAGTAAATGCTGTAGGTGCAGCTCTCACATTGGTAAGTTTTTATACTAAACCGATTGTTAAGTGTATCGACATTTAGGAGTTCTTAGATTATTCTTATACAATTTAATTCTCGTTTTCTGGGTTACCAGGTTGATGATTCTCACTCCATCTAATAAACAACTGGTTGATGATTGGCTGAAAAGAAGCAACAGTTAAGCAATAAAATAAATGGCAAAGATTGGTCAATTTGAAATATCTGGGGTTACAAGCAAACCTGATCCAGAAGAAAATATGATTCCTTCTAAAAGTGGCTAAGGATGCAGTTTTGTTGTACAGGAAAGTGATTCTCTACTGCAGGCTCACTTTCATCATTTCATTGAATTTTTAATTCGTAAAAAACTAAGGCAACCCATTTACAATAAGGAAACAAATAAATAACAAAGTTTACATGATTTTTTTTGGCATCACAGATCAAAATGACACACAATTCATTCCCTACATCTGCGCTACAAGATCCTTTAAAAGGTACTTGCCAAATTCTTGTCATCTTGTCTGGTGACAAAGCGGGCACATGCAGTGTGCAGATAGTGTATTTATGATGTGCCTCACCCCTCAACATGAAATTGGAAGACTTAATGACCCAGTTGCCACCGTCCCCAACTCCACTCTCCAGCACGCCACTGAAGTCATGCATAATCCCACAAAATCTACCCAGCTTATGAATTTTAAATGGGAAGGTCTAAATCACAGAGCTGCTTTTAAGTGATTCCATTCCTAACAGGAAAGCAGACGGCTGGGATGGTGTCCCGTTGTGGGGTGTCATCACCCAGGCGGAGCCATTTTATAGACCGTAAATATAGTTTTAATGTGTGCAAAGGTTGTAAAGTTGACATGTTTCAGGCAAGAGAAACTTTCTAAAAACTCCCAAACTTAGGGTAAACCAGAATCTCGATGGTAAAATGAGATGCTGTTGGTGTGTTTTTGTGGTTTATTTTGACTGGGGCTTTATTTTTTATTTTTGTAAGTTTTGTACACTGCCTGCTAATTGCCAAGTTCTACGAACACCATCAAGCAACAGTGTTGGCTGGTGAAGTTATGTGGAAAAAAATGAGAAGACTTTTAAGCCAATATGACTCAGCTGTGAGAGCCCATATGGAATGAATGAATAAGATACTGAATTTTGAAGATTTTCTTAAGTTACGCTTCAAGCTGACTCCTTGGTCTGTGAAGTCTGTATATCCTGTTCCCCTGACGAGGGCTGTTAGTGTTGAAACTTGTTGGTTTTTCTTATTGCTGAGGAGCAAGCTTACTTAATTTAATTCCCTCAGTTCAATATGTGCCATGTTGTACAGAGAGCCTGCAAATTCAGCAAAATATACCGTTTTAGTTAGGTATTTTTACTGACTGAGCCACTAAAATAATTGGATTCCACAAAGAGTAAACGGCAATTCCAATGTATTATAACATATGTTTGCTATTGTGCTGGTCATTGAGATTGTGTGACCATATCTTATTATGAAAGGGTTTATAACTGCTCCAAATGGCCACACTTGAAGGCTTAATGAAAAACCTGCTGCTACAGAGGGGGCATGACGTGATGAATGGGGGATAAGATTGCACACTTTTCAATGGTCTTTCCTCAAATGCAATATCGTTGCTGGGAATACAAGAACACACGCAAGAAAAATGATGGAAGTAGTTGTAGAATAAAGAAAGAGAACTTTAGAGAGAAATCCTCACACTCTGCCAGTCAATGTATCACTGTCCAATTGTCGGTTTCAAGAAGTTAAATGAACTGTCCCCCCAGCTGCAAAATTGGAGAGGTGTGGTAGCTGACCCAACTAGCACTTTGTCTATTTCTCTGTTTGCACAGACAGGGCCACTGGGAGGAAGGCCACAACATGGAAGCAAGCCCAAAAGCTAGAAAGCCTGTTTTGGCTTATGTAGCAGGTGTGCTTACATTTTGGTTTTACCTTCAAATAAAGTGGGTTAGAGCTACATACTGCAGGTACTGTTTTTGCATTCCTTCGTTGTAGCGATGAACCATGCTCCCAAATGATAACAGCATCATGTATTCCACAAAAACTTCAACAGATGTAATGTTTGTCTGTGGAAACAACAAATACGCTCTCGGCCTCAGAAGCTAGAATGGCACTTTCTGCAGGAATAACTTTTTCTAGGCACTTTGCACAAATGTATATCAGTGCCTTACATTACTTACTGTATTTTTTGATTACACTGTTGCAAGGTCATTTTGAGATTTTTTTTGTTTTACATGTACCGCCCATTTTGACGGGTCTGGACTTGACATTCTATTACCAAACGATTGTTCTTTTTGAGCCTTTCCTTGGTAAATTTGCCGGTGTGCTTCCAATGTCTGCCTCTAGATTACAATATTATCTTCACACACTCTTTGATATAAAGCACCAATTGATATAAAGTTGAATAAATGACTGGGAGCTGCCGAGGCTCTTAGATAGCAAACTAACCCCGAAACCGCAACATTTGCACCATGATGCTTCACAACTGACTTGTGCTTCTTCTCCTGAAATGCTGTCTTTGGTCTGCTCCACAGTTGTCTACTGTTAATTTGACCAAACATCTCCTTGGTTTTGTTTTCCCAAAAGATCTGCTCTTTCAATGTATGTTCATTGGCAAACTGTAGTTTTGCTCTACTGTTGTTGGCAGACAGTAAAGGTTTTTTCCTGTTAAGAAAACAGCAGAGCCAAGATGTCGAGGTTTAAAAAAGACAAATTTCATGTCTAACTCTCAAAGGAGGTTCTACTCATCAGCACCTAATCTGGAACTCCTGGTTAAATCTTGATGGATTTGGAGGTGTGATTAGTTTTCCAAAAAATGTTAGTTCTACCTTTGTATCAGTGTATGTATTTTTTTGTGTATCTGTCTCAATGATGATCAAGTGTTTGCTTGTCCAAATATATCAAGAAGCCAAGAATTTCCATAGGATGTATTTATTTGTCCATTTGACTCTAGAAGCAAAGGAACAGAAAGAATTCAGTGGCTTCTCAGCAATAAGAAAAACATGTTTCAGTGGCAACAGTCCTCAGTAGGGGAACAGGATGTAGGCTACATACATATTCAATAATATATAGGCCACATGGTTCCTCAAGAGCCCACAGAGCTAAACATTGCATGTTTTGAAAAAAGCAAAAAAAAATGTTCAGAATTCAATATTTTCATTCTTTCCATTTGGGTCTGAGCAGCTGAGATATATTGGATTTAAGACCTTTTTCAGCCTATCGATTCCTTTCCATCTTCAAATAACTTCACATATATGATTCAACAAAAGAACAGCAACCGTAACAATTGTTCAAAAGACTTTTAATGACATTTTTCATTGAATTCCCGGATTCCATGGTGCAGATTCAAGAAAGCTTTGTGCTGTGCCTCTCAACCAGCCGAATGGAGTTGGAACAGTTGGGATCTGATGGAGCTGGTAGGAAAGTAAAAAAAAGAAGCAACAGGCACATTGTGCATGTGTCAGCGGTGCATGTTTGATCTCTTTTGTTTGAGCGCTTGGTAATGACTCTGAGGTGGAGGTGGTTCTCAGTTCACGCCGCCACATTTTCTCCCTCATAAACTGCGATGCAAACAAGATCTTTTTTTTTACAGAGAACTGTGGTTAGCTAATTTACACTAGCTGATTCTGTGATGCCATGTTCAGAGAGGAGATCATTTGAAGCTGCAGTTTTGGATCCTTATTACACCTCCCGATTGATTGCTGTGCCCTGCTGGGGTTTATTTGGACTTGAAATGCAAAATTTTCCTGGTGAGCAAGTTGGAGAAATTGTGCTGTAGGCTTCAGACGAAGAAGAAAAAAAAATTGCAGTTGAAGTACAATCTCAGTCACAATCTCCCAACACATCACAGCCGGAATGTTTTGAGGACAACGCCTGGTGGAAGGAGGAAACTCCGTCTTGGCATGTTGCTAGGCGATGCATAAATATTAATGTTGTCGTTTCTCAGAACGTGTGCACTCTCTGCCCCCCTTGGGATAAACTGAAGCTTAAAGATATCTCAGTCTCACTGATACTTCTTTTATCCTCCTTAAAACTCATATCAAAGGTTTTAATTACATTTTGCTAATGTAATGGTGCAGTGCTTTGTTGAGAAACCACAATTGCCTTTTGAGTTTCCAATTTGTGGTGCTGATATGCTCAGCTCGGCGTAATTGAAAAAATGGGTATGTGGTGTATCTGCTCATGGTGTTTGAACATGTGAGCATGTTTGAGTTTATCATGTTTTCAGATTAAAAACAGAGCTTATTTTGCCTCAATCTAATCATCATCCCATCTGAACCAGTCTTCAAAAATGTGAACTGAAAAAGCTAAAGCGTCATGATTTCTCTGTTTTAATCAGATTTTTTTTTCTCCCTCTGTTCAAAAATCATTTTACACAGGAGAAATATATCTGTGATAGAGTTCGCCCTCTGCCTCACCCTTTCCCCTGCCGGGCTTTTAGCCTGGAGTCTTTGTCGTAGACCTCCCTGCTGCCCTCTCTGCAAAACCATTTTCCTGGCACTGAAACACAGATGTTATCCATCTGATTAAACGTTCAAGGTTACATCTCCAAATACATCAAAGTCTACCTCTCCCGAAAGAGGAAGCGTGACAGCCAGTATTTTTGGTAGCCTGGAGGTGCAAGCTCCAGTGTCCTCCCCTTCATTTTTTCCAAGCACATGAAAGGGACTGTAGCACAAGTCGTGTCTGCTCAAGTAAATCGGTGTCTCCGCTCAAATTACAAAGTATTAATGGTGACCGCGCCACAGCCAATAGGTGAGGTGAGTGACGCTGAAGGGAACTAACATTTTGTCAGTAAAAACTGAATAGATAAGGTTGATTTTCTAGGTTTAAAAAGACTGAACAAATCTGCTGCTCGGGAGAAGATCAAAAATCAGTGACAGCCACTGCTGCTAGGTTTTCAAGCTGGCATGGCATTATTTTGTCCCTCTACCAGACCCACGGACGTTATACTGCTGTCAGTGGTGGTGTTGTACTTTAGATGTAGAGTAAACTGACTTTTATGTGGAGCCTAATATTGGCAGGGTGTCATAGTCCAGCCATGGTCCCTTGCTGTCCTCTTCTTTCCTCTCTTCTCCTCTCTCTCCCTCCTTTTCTCCTAACTTCTTGCTTCCTTGTCTCCCCTTCCCCCCCCTTCTGCCATCTCTCCCTTGCTCTCTCTCCTGTCCCCTGCTCTGTCTCTTGGCTCCGCCCCCCTCTGTGCTGCACCTCTGGCTGTGCTGCTCATCATATCAGAGCATTTGCTCCAGCTGCAGAGGGACCGCAGCTGAAGCTGATCAGCAATCAGTGGCAAGTAAAGCCTGGTTCATTATTGCTTCTGACTCCCTTTCCGCCACCCTGCCTTAGTTCTGGTCTGTTGCCACCCTCGCTTGGACACTTCTTGTAAGTCAAATCGTTTTGTGTTTCTTTATCTTTTTTTTAAATAAAATCCTTGTTTCGAACACCAGTCTGCCTCCTGTGGTGCCTGCATTTTGGGTTCAACCTCCCCCATTATCTGACACAGGGTTCCTCTCAGTGTAAATAAAAAAAGCCAAACATTGGCTGGTTTCAGCTTATTAACTGTGAGGATGCTGTTTGAATATGTCACTTTGAAAAATGTAAGCGTCCTTTTGAATTTTTCCTCTCAATTTAGGCGGAGGTACGTTAATCATCTGATTTCTAAAGTTGAAGGAGTAGTTAAACATTTTGAAAAAAAAAAAAATCAACCCCAGTGAGATGAAAGATCGATAGAGTTCTTAAATATTGGGGTGCAACTAACAACTACCTCTGATGCCAGGCAATCTTGTCCATGAAACACAGACATCTCAAGTGCTCATCACAACCTCTGAAAGTCAGAGTTCATATCCAGACATCCTGCTTTGTACCCATGAGTGACAAAAGAAAAAACACTGTCAAACACTGTTTGACTCAACACAGTATCACAGGAGAATCAAACTTTGACTCATTACTTTTTTCTCCCTTCTTTCTAGAAATTGAAAAAATTCAGAAAGATGAGGGGAAGGAAGAGGAGAAGTTCATCGACGTCGTCATCAACAAGAACATGAAACTGGGCCAGAAAGTTTTAATACCAGTCAAGCAGTTTCCTAAAGTAAGTGTTATAGTACCACCACCAGAGACTTCTCGAGGAATGTGATGTGCGCAGATAGAGAATTTTAGATTGTGTTATTTATAGATAATGAAGTCAACTACAGTGGCGCTGGTTTTTGATTTAAATTCCTTGCAACAGCCACTTGACACTTTTTGTTGATGCTTTATGTTATTAGATGTAGCATATCTGGAAGATGGTGTTCAAGCAGAGAGTTGTCTGACAGAATTGGGGTAGAACTATGTTAAGGATGTTGCTTAGTGTCTGAAGAATTGTTTAAGCTTTTGAAATGTTACAGATGTAGTTCTCACTCCTCCTCTCTCATACACACACACACACCTCTCCATTGCACTGACCTTGGCCAATGACTCTTTGATGTCTCGGTATATTAATTTGTCAATGAATATTTATGAATATATGATTTAAAGGAATTATCTCGCAGTGGGTTTCATTTTCTGGAGTGTGCAGTGGGTTTCTTATGATACATGGTGGATTCTAGGTCGGGTTTCAAGCTCTGAAAGTCTTTCTTTCATGAGAATTAACAGCTTCTACAGTGAATATGTCGGCAATGCAGCCCATATGTCACATATATACTCCAAGACAGTGAGCTTCACAATGACCTCCATGTGAAGCTGTTTTGAGCGATAACACTGTTGCCACATTTGAAAGCACTTCAGCCTCACCTGCCACGAGGAGGCTTCAATGGCAGCGAAGTTTATTGGAGCCACAAGCTCGATGCACGACAGGGATTTCCCACTGGGAGCACGAAGAGGAGGCTAGTGTAAAAGTGAGCGGGCCACTCCTGGGCTGGGGACATCACTCAAGTTTTCACCTCAGTCCTCCAGAGGGGAGGACAGCAGTAACAGGACAAGTGGAAGGAAACACTGCACAGGAGTCAAACACAGAACCGGTATTAGTTTCCCAAAGAAGATACTTTGCCGTTCAGCTTCACACAAATTTTAATGGCATGCACAGTAAAATAGCGGCAATTTCACTTTGACGCCTCTGGTGTCAAAATCTGTTATTTAGAAGGTTTTATTTAAATTCAAACCTGTCACTTAATTTAACAGTTAGTGGTAGATCTACAGTAGAATCGTCACATCTGCGGCAAACACATCCTTTATGAGCTTTCTTTAATTGAAAGGATTTGTCACATAAAAATGAAGGCTATATGGGTTCAAAAAGGAAGCTGCAGCTTTCAAAATTGTAAAATTAGACAGTTTTACACATACCGTGGTTTTAACATCCTAGATTTGCTTTACGCCTAATTTGAAATGTAGATAAATTTCACCTTCTCTACATCCCCCGAACACGCTCAACAAACACTGATTTGTGCCAGGTCAAACAAGAAGCATCGACGGGCAAGTTTTATGAAGGAGCACATAGCACCGCTTTGAGTGAGCTTACTCATCAGCAGGCTAACCTACTTGCAATAAAAAATGTACCTGCTATCCACCAAATTAAAACCTGCTGTTTGTTTTGTGCATGGACTCATCAGTCACCAGAAGCCTGTATTACAAAGGTGATCACAGTGGCTTAAGGTTAAACTCTGCTTTTGCAGAACTACAATGGTGGTTTACTTCTTACAGGAATACATCACAATGGCAACTAATGCTGCACACATGACCTGGTTATGTCCCAGATAACAAATCAATGTGTATAAAATAGTGTCTACAAGACAATTGTTTTAGAAGATGTCATCCCCATTCCTAGAAGATCTTGTAGAGCTCAGTGTGTGCAAATTTTAGATCACTGTTAAGACCAGTAATTGATAGGCCTTTCCCATAACATTCAGTATGCATTTGTGCAGAATTATGATCCAAAAACAGAAACAAACACTAAAACTTGGACATCAACCTTAGAAGATTTGCAGTAAGGTTTTTTCTTGCTTGCAATTACTTATACTTAAATTATTAGTATGTAATTCTAACTGAGCTATATCTGAATATGAAACCATATTGAAGCAACTTGTACACAATTATAATTCTGGTTAGATCGTACCATATATGGGGCAGGGATATTGATAAGCTTATTTGCCAACATTCACACAGTCTGTGATTTCTTTTTTTTAAATTTATTTTATTGTCAGTTTTTTTTCCTGGTTTTGGCTGCAGCAGCTGTGATGCTTTTGTCCTGTAGGCTTTTCAAATTCCTCATATTGGTTTAGGATCATTCTTCTTTTTGTGAGCAATATGTGGCTGTAAAGAGTTTGGTCGTCTGTCAATTCTGCCCCTTTCATGATAAGACATTAATAGCTTGATTTAGAAAGCCTGGGTTGATTTACTGAGCTGATAACCAGCTTCATGTGTATGCTTTGCGCAGTTCTAGTTGTAGGTTCATTGAATAAAGACACCCTGGGTTTGTTAAACTTGCTTTCTACTACAGGACCTTGGCATTGACATGCCTTCTGTTCTAGAGCTTAAATTAGTGCTGCAAAACAATCTTGGTAAATGCTGACTGAGTTTGTGCTACACATGTATGTAGTGTTATCAGAGACTGATCTGAGTCTCCGAGGTTTACAGCTAAACACATTTGCTTTGACAGCTTTGATAAGTCGAGCCACTAATATCCTGTTTAGAGCTTCAACAAGCCACTGAAGGAAGACAAATTCAATTTGTTCTATCTGACAGGTAGCAATGGCAAGAGTGATCGGTCTGACTGGAATGGGTTTTCTCCTGAGCTGTGAGCATCACCTTTTGGCTTCTGGCATTGAAGTGGCACAACCATTTTCCAAATAGCCATTTAGGAACATGTACGGAGAGGTTAAATCCATCCTCAGCCAACATAGCTTTTTATCAAAATGAAGCGTGCAAGGACACCACGCAGCATGTTCCAGATCGCTGACTCTATGTGATAAAGTAGAGCTGTTCTTCAGCAATGATTTTTAATACTCAATACTGATACAGTTTTACTTTGTAGGAGATTGGCAAAAGTAATATCATAGTGCTGCATGGTGTTGTATAATGGACATTTAAATACTGTAGAGAAACAATGTTTCATGTCTCACAGATGCTTTCCCAACAGCTTTATAAAAGAAGTCATGATTAAATTAAGTCCTTTTCTACAGAAATAGAGATTTTAAATCATGATTTAACCAGCATGACACATAATGTCACACCTACTCAGGAACTAAAAATATCGCAGTTTTTGAACACTGGTGCACTATCAGTGCTCATCTGTACATTTCCAGGATCTGTGGGCCCTCTCTAAGAGAGCATCTTTTGGCAGAAAGCACCACAGGCCATTAGCGAGGCGTAAGGAGTCCCACTGGTTTATTTCCAGTTCAGTCTGTGGCTTTTCTGTGTGCTGGGAGCAGTGATTTATCCTTCTGTTGTCGTTCCTCTCCTGCTGTCCTCAGCGCAATCACTCTGTGCTGGCTCTCTGTGAGCACACCTTTCGCCAGACTCACAGTAATACATTCAGCAAATGATGAAAAGATCTGATGTGTCCCCCTTTCCTTCAGCTACCCCACCCCCTTCAAGTTTAGTATGATTAGTCATATGTCCTTTCTCTATCCATGTCTGATGTCTTTCTAATCATCCACGCAATGTTTTTTTTTTGTTTTGTTTCAGCTGACAACAGGCAACAATTCAAATTCTGTCAATCTTTTTTTGTTCTGCATTTCATTTGCATCTATTTATTTTTCATGCAACTAACACCACAACAGAGCAGCAGGTGACAACCTGTGATTAAACACATCAGCTTTTATTCTGGTGATTACAGACGGCAGCAGCACAATCCTCTCAAACAGTTTAATGACATGAACCAGTACAGAAGCTCAGGCAGGTTTTTGTAAGTCACATAATCCCTCGTGATAACTAAAGCATTAGCCAAACCCCAAAGCATCAATCACCGTAGAAGTCAGACAGATTCTGATATCTGATAAACAGCAGGGATTACTCATATTTGTTCAGCGGGACTCATATTTGGAGGATTGTCCATATGAGATGTGTGCCAGTGTACTGACTGGCTGGTGATGTGTTTAAATGTCTGGATTAAGACTTCTCTTTGACATTTACTGGCATTAAACAAATACTAAGCAAATCTGCATGATCTCTTTTTAAATAGGAACGTAGCGTCACACGAATAGCATGTCTCGTCACTGCATTGTCCATAACACATGTAACGTCGATGTAATTATACCCATGGTTGAATTAACCTGCGACAGTGTCTGGAGGCTGAACTCTTAAACTTCTCTTTCTTCCCTTATACTGTGGGCTCACATGATTAGATGAATTAAATTAGGAATATAGACCACTGAAGCAGTCAGCTGCGAGTTAGTCAATCTTCAACCTTGTATTCTGTATATGCCTTTGATTTGCAACAGTTAAAGTTTGAGAGAAGCATAAAGCTACTGAAAGTTTTAATTAGTTTTTATTTTTATTAATACAATTGTCAAACATTTTTGATGAGCAAAGTCTCATACCCTTGACCAGGCGTAAACTAACCGTGACGTCACCCGTTAGTTTCAACGCCGAGAAAATGAAGCCCGGATTTTGCTACTTCCTGGTCGCCGTTTTGGATTTTTTGGAGCCAGTGACGTAAAAAGCGTCATCAAACAGGCTGGACCGGAGAGCAACTAGGGGCAGGATTGGCTGAGGACTCTCTTATCCCGCCCACATTTTACCGCAGAGGCTTCTGTTGCTGTCTATCAAGTATAGCCACGCCCCCTGGCTCCGCCAACTTTAATGATTTATTTAAAGTTCAGTATTGATTTATTTTAAGATCAGCCACCTGATCTCTCATTTTGACCATGAAAACTAATGGGAGAAAAATCCTGAGCTGTAGAAAATCAGTCTATCAAATTTTATTTTTTCCAAAAATGAATTGGGGTCTATGGAGCAAAAGCTTTTTGGAGCCAACCCTAGCGAACGGCGTGATATTGCAAGTTTTTGACACTTCCGGGTTGGCTTCAATTCTGGAGCCAGATGCTATGTCCACTATATATACAGTCTATGTCCTTGACATCTTTTGCAGTACTATCGCTTTAAATTGTAACTGAAGCATCTTCTAACCTTATTGTTTTGGGAGCATGCTGCACAAAGTGAAACTCTTCTGGGGCCAAATGATTTAAGGGAAATATGGAATTGCAATGTGTCTGACAGACATTATGATTTGCAATATAAGTCGAATGTCTGTTCAGTATTTACTGTGTAATAGATTTAAATGTGATGTAGGATTATACCATCAATAAGTGTGACTTTCAAACAAGGAAGAAGGCAATAATGTTCCACACTGCTGAGTTAAAAATTTAAATCCTGGACCAGATATGCTGCATAACACACATCTAAAATTTCAGCCTTTGCAAATTGTCTAATTTGATTACTTGAAATTGTAATTTTGTTTAGAACCCAAGTGGTAAATCATAAGATGTTTTTATTTTTAGTAGTGAACAAAAACCACAAAATAACTTGGTAGCTGCACTAGATAAAGTGTTTTTGTTGCCAAAAACTAACCACAGTTGGGTGTCAACACCGAGCTTCGGTATAAAAAAAAATCTGGCTCTATGTCTTTCGTCCACCTTGACCTCCCTACAACCTGTATAGAGAAACTAGGGCTTTTACTTTCTCATAAAGTCAAATTCAAACTAATCGGAGGATCAGTGAGGTAATAAGTAGGCAGCAGTGATGTAGATTTGCCTATGAAATCATGGGTTAGTCCACGGGTCAGGAAGATCCGGTGTGTTCAGGTAAGCTTAGTAGAACATAACTCAGACCCTTTATATTTTCATCATGTCCCCATGTATGATTAAACTAAAGCTATTCTATTCTAACATATCAATAGACAGGTTAACAAAACAGCATTTGAACTAAGTTCTAAAAATCTTACAGAAGCATTGTGTGCAATAGGCTGTCATTATCACTCCAGTTTCAGGGCTCCAGACTGAACATTTAGTCGCATTTTGGGACTATTTTCATAGACGGAGCTAAATTTTCTAACTGGGAACACCAGTGAGGCTGAAACTATAATCTTAAATCATGTAAAACACCAGGAGGGAGTGAGAATTAGGATGGGTGTATGTGTGAGATAGTGGTTAGAATATGTCCTGCCTGTAGTCTAAAGGAAGAAACAAGAGAAAACCCTACCTGGATGTACTGCTGCATAAAATCTCAAGGTGTGTTCATTTATTACACTAATACGCAGTTAAGAAAAATGTAGCAGTGAGGGAATTAAGACAGCTAAAAACAAATGGTAGAATTAGAAATTTCCCGACAATAGTTGAGGCATTCAGCGCAGGGGTTGGGCTTGGGTTAAGTTTGGTTCAGGTAATTGATTGACACATACTTTTAGTGGGTTGGGTGACACATATTGGTCAGATTGGTGCAGGTATTTAATAAACGCTGGTCTGTACATCACTAATATGCATTTTTTTTCCATTAGTGGTGCCTCAACTGCTCCACTTTGTTGTGCTTGTAAAATGTAAATCTTAAACATGTTGTCACATTTGGAACATTTACTTTTAAACTACCAGTCCCCAAAAATATTGCCAATGACTGTAAGTGTTGCTGCCATCATCTTGTACTAACCAGCTTAAGGTTTTTATAAAGAGAACTAGTTGATATTTGCGGTACATATGAAAATGCTCTCAATCAAAACAGCAATTATTCAGTTTTTTTGTTTGTACTTGTAGGTGCCCTTTAGCTAACAAAAGTGTTTTTAGTATTATGCATTTATAGATTTGATCTTTAATAGCCATGTTCTTTCTCAAGTTTGACCAATTAGTTTTGTAAAATGAATTGTGGGGCATTTTAAGTCATTATCACAGACAGACGAAAAGGTAGCATGGTAACAGATATTTAATAAAAGCTGCTGGCTGGAAGACTCTACCCCTAAAATACCTGGGAGTCTTATGTCAGTTGAATGTGTACACTATTAACTAGATTATTTTTATGATCCTATACTCGTACAAACAGCAAAAAAGGAATGTGACAGCTGAGACCAGTAAATAGAGTACAACTCCCTCAAAAGCAACATTGTTTAAGAATTAATAGAAAAATGTGTTTTTCTTCAGATTGTGTTTTGTGCTGCTAATTCAGTTTTATTGTAAAACAGATCTTGAAAATTGCAGTGCAGAAATTACATTTCCCACACTATTCATAAAATCTGGTGAAAATTAAATTCTGTAATTAGTTCCGTATGCTTCAGAGGAAGACTTTCTTTAAGGTGTTTTGGTGGACTGATTGGTTAACACAAAGTAATGAGGCAAGCCCATTGTGACATTTTTTCTCATTCAATAGATACTGTCTCTATTTTAAACTGTCCTCCACTGAAAAGCCGGTATCTAAAATGAAGAAGGGCATTTGTCCTCTCAGCTCACCAGAAAGCCAGTCTCTCTCTAATTGTGTCCCTGATTTCACAGAACCCAGTCGCTCTGCAAACTCAGTAAATTTATGTCTGCATTAATTCCTCTTTCACAGTCTGTCTGGTTATTTCTCTTCCAGTAAATGTGCGCCTTTGTGCTGTCTGCCTGACACCCATGTATGCACAGTTGATATGACTTCTACACTGCAATACTGAAAGGAACACAGCAACGCTTTGTTCTTGATCAGAAAACAAGCTTTTCTGCTTGTTCAAGCGTTTTTACCCATCGGCGAGTACGCAGTTGGGAGTCGGAGGACTGAAATATCTACACAAGCATCCCGGACACCGTGTCCGATACACAACCCGTCAGAAGGATGGAATTGGTGCACAAAAGCTGTAGGAACGTGGAAGGATGTCGGCTGTGTGATCTGGCTCTGCAAATCATTGTTCAAGAGATGGCACAGCTCACTGATCAAGGCTCTATCCAGGTGGAAATGATGGATGTGCAGGACATCGGTTAAACTCAGCACATTTAAAACATTTCCAGACACCCTCTGTTTGCCCCGGCGGTGCTGTCTCCTTTGATAATCCTTTTCTACACTTGAATCTATTAGAGGGAGGACATATTTTGGTTGCGTAGATGATTTTAAATTGAATTTCCCTGACCCAACATTTCATGTCCTGCCCAATATATTTGGAATTAAGTAGTGTGCAGGTTACATTAGCAGTACTAAACTGTTGTTTCAGGTGATGCATGAAGCTAACAAAAGGAGCTAAGTTAGCATCAAAGTCCACACACCCTAATGTGAAATTGGACATGTCTTTAATCCAAGGTCGTAACTTTTTAGGAGCCTACTTGTTTCCAAGGTTGGAAATTAGCACAATGGGGCACTGTATTTACTTGGAGGCAAGTGCTGATCCAGTCACAGGACTTGGTGTAATTATAAAAGCTGAAGAAGCATACAGAAGCTGAGAACTGCTGGAGTTCAGCCTGGCTAGGATAAAAACCCAACAGTCGGTTACTGCATTAGAGCGAATCACTAAAGCTCGCCTCTCAAATCCCTCACCCAGGAATTGGCAGGAGCTTCCTAATAAGCACTTGCTTTCTGAACAAAAGGCAGGAGAGATATAGGTGAGGTGTACAACAAAACTGGCTGCTTTTTTTTTTAACCTCCTGCTCACTAATTGATGACCTAGATAGTGGAGGGAGACAGCTGTATAACTCAGTGTAAAAGGAAAACATAGAGAGGCAGAGGAAAGCATCGCTCCCCCTTTCTCTCTCTGACCATCTACTGCTGCTGGTGGAGTTGTGTTTAGTCCATGTTTGGGTTGTATGACTTTGAGTGTCTGCGTACATGTCTCGCTGTAGAATGGATAGCATTTGTGTTTTTATGGCTATAGAGCAGCCGGGGAAGCCTTTGATAGACGGCGACACGCCAGTGTTGGTCAAGTTCAAACAAGCTCATTACGATAATGATGCACACTGAAAACTTGCATGCAGATATTCCATCATATTTGGGGTTATATATCATCTGATATCAGAACATAAAGCTATGGGCTATCATGACCTAATTTACTGTTGAATTGTGAGAAATCATTTCAGATTTTTGCGCTGATTAATTACAGTCTGAACAGTAATATTTGACCACTTCCCTGTGGAGAGGGGCTATCGGCTGATTCCTTGGTTCAAATCTCTTGTTTCATTGCCGCCCGTACAAACGTCGTTTGCCGGAAGGTATTGTTTTGAGCTGCGAGGTCTTGCTTGCTTGTTCCGTTGTTTGTCTGTAACAATTTGGTTTCCGCGCGATAACTCCATAAAATATTGACGTAGCCTCACCATATTTGGTACACAGGTATATCATAATAAGACACAGGTCAAGTTCGAATTTGGTGACCGTGACCTCATTTTCAAGGTCACAGGGGTCATCTGTGTCGCCGGGCGGTCCAAGTTTGGTAAAACTTCTAGTTTCATAGTTTTGGTTTTTTTTTAGTTGATTTTTCTCATTTAATGGGAAACTCCCATAATTTTACCCATTGAAGTCATTCTTCTAGTCATGAGAAAGTGCTACTCCTTAGCCAGGGAAAATTAATCTTCTTCCGACTATGAATTTTGAACATGTTTGGGAAAATAGTTCAAATAACATAACTTCAGTAAATGTGGCATTGTGAAAAGTATAGGAGCAGGACATATGGACTGGAAGTCAGGAAATGTTTTTCCTTCAGGAGTCGAGCGAAGTTAGAGGGCTACTCATAGAACTGGAACTGCTGGTCTGACGACACAGAAAATGTTTACGCCGATTTCGTAGCATTTGAATATTTTGCACTAGTGTCACTGAAAAGTGTGGACATGTACTATAGGTGGATCCTCATGTGTACCCTATCCTATGTGATTTAAAATGTCATTATCTTAAAAGCTTCACCTGCAGTGAAAAAAGCACAACTTGAACTGTTAAATTAGTTGAGGATTACAGAAAACATGTAATAAGAATTACTGGCCAAAATAAATAATATTTGGCCTAGAGAGAAAAAGAAATTAACGAGACACTGTGCCACCCAAGTGTGAGTAATGGTCTCAGTCTGGCTGCCCCTATTAAAACTGTCTGACTGCGCTACTGGTGTCTCTGCGTGTTAATCATTTGGGATTCACAGAGCCCTTAGAGTCCTGAAAGATGATGATGAAAGATGATTTTTCACTAGTATGTAGAAGATCGCAACGTGTATCCACAAATTATCTTGTCTAAATGAGATGGATCTAATATCTTGTGTGCACAAGTTATTATCTCGTATGATAAGATAATGTATTGTGGGCGAAAAATATAGATATTATGCAAAGACCAGGACTTCTGGTGCTTTGTGTGACTCTGACAGTTTATTTTAAATAACAATGAGTCAATTAACATTGCTATCATTTCCACAACGTAATTTGATAATATTAACTTATTGCACATACCTTAGTGTATCCTGTATATTGGGGATGTAGCCATGAGCTCCCTCTCTCACATTGTTTTTGTCTTAAATCTCTTGTGTTTTTGTGAGTTGTTACCAGGTATTTTTTTTACCCCACAATCCTGTAATTTCCAGTCTTTCGAGCCATTTCATTTGCAATTCCCTGTGTGCAAATGTGCCATCAAACAGTTCCTTTGCTACTATTTTAAGGAAGCATTGAAGCCTCACCCTCCACTCAATACGATTGTGAGTGGTTTAAAGAAATACAAACAAGCTAGAGTTTTTTTTTCTTTTTACCAATAGAGAACATCCTGTAACACAGAATGGATTGGCTAATGAGAAACTGACCCTACTTCTGCTTTATTTTGATATCCCAGTACCATTTCCTAATGAGTTTATGGTCTGAATGATTAATTTCAAGAGTTTTTGAAAAGAGTATGATGTTCATTTCATCAGTTGTGGTCATGCATTTCAGGACTGGCTCCTTGTGACTGAATGGTCACTGTCAGTAGAATTTGCTGGGCAGAAAGCCTGTGCAGTACACAGTATGCAAAGACTATACTCTATGTACTTATTGCAAAGCAAAGAAGCCATTGTTGCTTTGGTGTTGATGTCCTAAACTCATTCACATCATTTGAATTGTGATGCTTTGTGTTTTTAAGCATGCATTTGTATTTACAATGCACTGATATTTAAAATACAGCAATGGTGCTTTGATTGTGCTGCAATTTCTTTAGTATTTTTGCTCCACCAAGGAACACCGGAGTTATTTGATGTTCGGCGTATGTTTGTCTGTCTGTTAGCAACATTACTCAAAACGGACTGACAGATTTGGATGAAATTTTCAGGAAAGGTCAGAAATGAAACAAGGACCAAGTAATTAGATTTTGACAGTGATGCAGCTTAGTCTGGATCCACAGATTTTTTTTTTTTTTTTTAGATTTGTTTCATTGTGAGATAGCATGCCATCACTGTAACTATAACAGATGAACGTTACATCAGCTGTCTGCTGACGATCATATGATTGTGATCCTGCTATAAATTGACCACTGTGGACTTACTTGGACTTATCCATTGGGAAAGATACAAATAACAATTGATTAAATTGTGAGGGTGTTTCCGAGTCTCATCGATTCGCTCGCTACATATTTAGGTCACGTGATTCGGTATCTGTACATAACGTACACATGCATAACGCACGCCTGTGCTCAGCGCAAGGTCATTTTGTTTGTGGGTACATCTATGTTAAATGGACACATTCTATGGCTAGTTACTGATGATTTCTGATCATCAATAACTAATAAACGAATGCTGCATTTCTGACAATGCCATGTGCAGCCTTCGAGTACTGTGCTCTCTGGGTGCATTTCTTGTTTTTGATAATACAACCTCAATGATGTCAATGGTGGAAATCAGTTTCATCACAATTAGATATCTGTGATCACTGTGTTCTCCCCACTTCTGAAGCCAAATCTTGCCACACTACCTTGTGAATGTGGTGTAAAATTTATTTGAGTATTTTGGGACACAGACATCATCGAAACATCTTTGTGCAGTTTAAAACCACAATTCACGAAAAGGCGACACAGTGAACCGTGGATAAAACATCTCAGAAATGCTTCCTCGCTGATTTCATCCAGACTGAAAATAAAACCGGAAAAAAAAAAAAACTGCTGATAAGTTTTGGTTAACTTCAGTTGCCGTTTGAGCCAGGTGTGACTGACATAAGAAAAGTCTTTGCTCTTTATCTCAAACACACAGATTCTGACAGATCTGCGCTTTCTCACTGTCTGTTGCAGTTTAACTTTGTCGGCAAACTCCTCGGGCCACGCGGGAACTCGTTAAAGAGACTACAGGAGGACACTCTCACAAAGATGTCAATTCTTGGAAAAGGATCCATGAGAGACAAAGAAAAGGTAACCCTCTAGCCTGTTATTTCGTTTTTATTCCTGCTCTTCTTGCTCCTTTCACTCTTTTGCCCGCACATCGTTTTATCTTGCTCTGCTCCTGCTCCTCTTTAACGAGCGCTGAAGTTAAGGTGGATCTACCACTAGACTTAAGTGATGCCCACCATAACAGAAAAAGGACATAAATGTGAGAATTTCATTCTTTTTCCATAACAAGAAGTTCAGATTTTCTGACTAAATAATATGCTAGTTTGAGAAGGCATTGTGGTGCCCCCCCCAGAGAGGTTGTAAGCTTCCCAGCATACTTGATAAATATAATTGCCTCCATTCATAAAAATAATCAGAATATTTTTTAGTTTTTTTAAAAGCACTATTACACTAATATACTATAATTTTTTTACTTAGTTCAGTACTTAGTTTAGTACTTAGATCAGTTGCTTGATCTGTAAATGTCATAGAGTTGTGAATATTACCATTCAGGGTAAAGCCACACATGACAAATGTCTCATTTTACCCACAATATATTCATATTACTGTTATAGAGGACAAAAGAAACCAGAAAATATCCACATTTAAAGATCTGAAATCAAAGAATTTTAACTTTTTTTCTTCAAAAATATTCAAACCAATTAATCAGTTTCCAAAAATAATCAAATACTTGCAAACTAATTGATTATTTGATTAATCATTGCAACTCTACAACCTGTGCCCCTTTTATAGGTTTCCCAAATCCCCAAATATATGCAGTTTGTTGTCTTAGAAAACAAACATACTCAACAAATATACATATTTGAAGCGGTTTCCAATTATATTTCAGATCATCAGAAACAGAAAAAGAAAGCTTTAATTTACATGAAATCTTCATCAAAGCTGTTCCTTTTTCTTTTTCCCTTCATTACAACTTGGAGGAATGTGATCTAAAATTTGTATGTTTAGCAGTTCGTCTCAGGTCACCCCAGTATCTCCGACTGCATGTGATTGACAGCTTTCAGGTCGTGTAGGCTGCATTAGTTTTACAAAAACAGCTTCATCTTGAAAACAAAATTCAAAAGCTTATGGAAATGTGAACGATCTTGGGGATCACCAGACACGCCTGACATCTTCCAGAGGCTGCTCTCTCTCATAGTAAGCAAAATACAAACAGTCGAATCAAGTGCAGAATGTATACAAGACAACGCTCTGTCTAGATTTTTGTTTTGTTTTCATATAAATTCAGACTCGGGGAGTGGAGATTGCTCATTGTAATGATTCGAACAAAATTTCATAAGAAAAGGATGGGTTTTGTGAGGAGGATATAGCTTGAAATTTCAAACACAATCCACTTTAATGACTTCTGTCATCTGTGATCATGTCAGCACATAAAGAGAGGATATAAATGGCTCTAACAGCGGATCTTTAGCAGCAGAATTGATTGCACGCTGGACTGTTTAACTGGGAATAAATCGACTTCACTTGGCTCGTCTGTGTCTGTCCTCTCCCTGTGTTTGTCAGGGGTGATTTGTTGGTGGCGATGATTCTTGCTATAATGCGGCAGATTCTTTTTGATTACTGTGATCAATAGTCTTTGATGGTGGACTCCTCTCGAGTACCTGGAGAAAAGATCTGTCATGGCGATGTGCTGACCTCGGCAGCCCTTACCTGTCTGCACAAACCCACTACGGGATTTATGACTGACAGCTTTCTCTCCTGGATGCTCCGCGTAGTGCTGCTGCTTCTCTTTTTTGGGGGCTGGTTGAGGATACAACCTTGCTACAAAACTCATACTTAATGTTCATGTGGTTGCTGGCTTTCTGTTTTCAGCCTAATAGCATTTGTCATCGTAGCCTTCTGCATTTGAAGTTCCTCGTGTAGGTCAGGAAGCTCGACCACTGTGGCGCAAAAAGAAGGCCCAAAGGCTTTTCAAGACAAGTAGAAACAAAGCAGTTTTGTATGTACACAAGCGCCAAGTGAGGCACTGCTGCCTTTAAGGCCATGTTTCTGTTTAGGCTGATAAAAAACAAACTGTACTGTACTCCTTCCCTGCACCTGATTGACAACAAAGGAGATCATGTAACGTCTGAAAGAGAATGGAGAATGGTAATTGTAATCTTACCGCTAGGCTATAAAATGTTCAGTACATTCCCTTTTAAGCTCTTACATTTGGCAGAGACAGTGCAAGAGCTGGCATAATTGTGCAAATATTTGCCACTGCGGTGCCTTGATGTTGCGGTGACGACAATGTGAGCGTAGAGTGGTTGAAAGGCACCAAGCTGTCAGAGTCTCCCCGCCTGGTTATGGCACCTCGGTTGTCCTGCTGCTGTCAGAGCAGGATGATGTAAAGGCTTCCGTGTTCCGCGCCCCCTCCTCGTTAGCGCCATGATTAACTCATCCATTTTCCTCCCTGGGACCTGTACTCCCTCTATAATTTTCCTGATAGGCAAAACAATCACATTTCCTTTGTTTCACTTTTAGCAATTCCTGCATCGAGTTTAATTTGCAAGCTGCTGCTGTGGAGAAAAAACCCTCTCCATGCGTAAGAGCTTTCCTCCGCCACAACATGAATCTCGCCGTGCTTCTGTTGCTGTGGAGGTCATTTACCATTTGAAAATCTCGAGGATGATATAATTAAAATCATGTTAACAAGTATATAAATGATGGTAAATGCAAAGTCAGCCTTTTTGAAGGGAGTATCTCTTCATTTCTTGCCTTCCCTGGAGGAGGAGTGGGGTCGACTTGCGACAGTCTTGTGCAGTAAGCTGTGAAGAATTTTAGAATAAATGTTCAAGTGACAATGCATATTACAACAAATATTTAAGTAATTCGATTTCTAGCAGATTTCAGTACAGTGAAACAGTGTCATGTCGTATTCTATATTTTATAATATTTCACACATAAAAGAATGAACTGCTATTTATAAACATATTGCAAAGCTTTCGCCTGTTTTTTTTTTTTTTTTTACTGTCAACGGGTAATTTATTACTTTCTATGTGATTTTGTAGAAAGCAATTTTATTTTCATAGTAAAAGACCAAATTACTATTAAAAAAAATACAGATTTTGGATATTTTTGGTTTCAACTGCTTTGGGTTAACATGGAAATGAGAACCTTTTTCTGTGATTTTGTCAGTAGCTGTCCGTCATTGAACAAAACAGTGAAAATCTGTGAAGTACCAGTAAATTTGTCAGTTCCAACTAAAAACTGTGCCTTTAACCCATTGTGGACAAAATATTTTAAAAATGCACTAGTTTAACCTTCTGTTCTCCATCTAATCTCGATGGCCCAGGTGGTAGGAGGTGTTGTCCAACAAGTGTAAGGTTGTGGGTTCGATCCTCCATGTATCAAAAGCTCCTTGGGGTGACAGACATTGATCACTTGCATGGCAGCTCTGCCTCTGTTGGTGTGTGTGTGTAAATGGGTGAATGAACTTAGTTAATTGGCTATATAAATGTTTTTCTATGGTCTTCAGCAATGTCCCGCTCACACTGCTGATTACTTACACAGCAGGATCTGCATTTATTAATAAAAACATCCAGCAGTCTATTATCTACACCCCGCTTAATCCTCAGAGTTGCAGAGGGGCTGGAGTCTATCCCAGCTGACTTAAGGTGAAGGCATGGGACACCCTGGACAGGTCAGCAGTCTATCACAGGGCTACATAGAGACAAACAGTCACACTTGCATTCACACCTACAGACAACTTAGAATCACACATTAACCTGAGCATGTTTTTGGACTGAGAAAACCCATGCATGTACAGAGAGAACGTGCAAACTCCACAAAGATCCCAGCCCTAGGCCGGGATGCGAACCGTTGCTCTTCTAGCTGCGAAGGGATGCTGCTAACCACCAAGCCTCTGTGTTTTATAAATTTTGACACCAATATTTTCACTTTTATTGCAAATGTATATTTGCTTCAAATATATAATTTAGACTCTTTAATTACTCATTAACAGTATTTATACTGGTTGTGAAAATAAATCAATCGACTCCTAGTGGCCAGTAAGTGTAGTGCACTATAAAGCGAAAAGAAAGTGATTTCGGACAGTTTAGATGTTTTGTGTGTTAGCATGCCAACATTTTAACACCAAAACAGATGTGAATAACAGGAATGTTACCATTTGTGCATGCATTTGGCCATAAAACACAGTTTGGCAAGAGTATAGATGAAAAGTTTCCAGTTCATCCTGAACATGAATCTCTGTACCAAATTTTGCATTATTTGACACAATACTTGGACCTCATGGTGCTAAAAAAAAAAAAAGAAAGAAAAAAGGGTTGCTCAGGACCAAAAACTAAGTGAGGACCAATGAAATAGGAGATTGTGACAAATACTACAGTCCCACATAAATAAATAAAAAATGTTGATTACCTTTTGCCTATGTTTAGATATGATTGAACATTCAGAAAACAACGAACGATGTTGGTCATAGATTGAACAAGAAAAATCTTATAAACAACTCAGCGACAACTGAAAATATCAGAACAGTCTGTAAAACAAGGAGCAGTGCTTGGACGCAAGCTCTGAGGGATCTGGATGTGAGATATAAACTGGTACCAATCCATGCAGGGCTTTCAAATCACACAAAATAATCTTTTTATCAGTTCTTCATTTCACTGGTAATCAGAAAAGGATGACTGCTACAGTGCAGATATGCTCTTTGTGGTGCAGGTGGTGAGTTTTGCTGCTCTAAGACAGCTAATGCAGAGAGATACATTTCCTCAGAATATATATGTTTGTCATGTTAAAGAGGAAATCTGGTCTTTGTGTCTATAAGCTACTTCGGCTGTCAGAAGTACAGATGAACATGGCTGATAGCTCTGTGTAGTTCATCACCTCGGTAGATGCATCACCTGCCACGCTAGCAGACTTTTCCGGTCTGTCCTTAAATGTTTCTTTGAATGTGAATTCTAATGGAACGCTCGCAGCTCGACGTTGTTCTTCACCTCTAAGCTTTGGCTGCAGGAGCTCCTGTGTCCAGAGTGCCGTGGCCCTCTGTTTCCAGGGTGAACGGCTTTTCATAAGCTCATTTACAGAGGGAAAAAAAAGTAAACAGAAGGAAGATGCTGCCAATAGATATGAAAAACAGACAGCTGTAATCCACTGCTGTTGGCTGCTTAGCTGCTATACGACTCTGCTGGGTGCTTCTTATCAGCACTGAGGGAGAAGCCACCTCCTGTATGAAAAGTGCTGCGATATCATATGCAAATCATGTGGTCACACGCACAGCCTGGCTTCACTGCATATGTGATTTCCACCAGGTGTACTTTACACATGACTATAGACATTATAGAAAGATGAGTGCTTAAATAGACAGCCATTAGATGACACATGCTAGCATTTGATTCAAGTCTGGTTTTGGCTTTCTTGGTTAAAAGTGCACAGCAATGACTGTTTTTCCTATCTTTCTTCACGCACATATACCACATGAAAGGGAAGAGTAGAGACAGTTCTACATGCAGTTGTCTCTTTCCAACACCCTGCTCACACTCCCTCCTCAACACCAGCAGCTCTGGCGCTATGCGCAAAGGAGCCCTCTGCTCGTAAAGCACAGATTTATGAGGAAAATTAACATATCATTAACATACCACAGGCACTCTTAAAAGAAGGTTATTTATAATTAGGTGACATCAGAGACACCGGTTTGCATGGCGCTGAAGAGGGAGCAGGGGAAGCGGAAGTTGCTGCCATTGGAGAGGCCCCAGAGAAGACTTTTTTTCTCTTTTTTTTTTTTCTGCTCAAAAGGAGAAACTGGGACGCCAAACCTGTTGTTTCCTTTGTGCAGTGTGGTGGGAGACATTCGGGGGTTTGCTGTCCTATTTCTCCCCATCAATAACATTACGCTGGCCTGCTTCTGTCGGGACTGAATGGCCTGTGCAGCCCCCTCTCTGTTTACATGGTACACTTTACTGCTGCAGCCTAAATGCACCGCGCGTCCGCAGGTAGAGGTGGAAATGAGCGAGTTACATCTGCCCTGCTTTCAGGTGTTTGGGTGGAACTAAACAGCAAATTAATGCTCCTTCAGGCTTGTACGCCAACCACAGACAATATGTTGTAGGTTAGAGTGAGATTCAGGAACATAAGGACGTCATGTGAAATCTAATTCTAATACAGCAGTTGTTTCCAACAGACATCACTGGCACTGTCTACCACCACATCTGACCTGACAAGCTGATCGACATCTTGCACTAATTAAATATTTTGTGAAACAGATTCCATGTATTTATTAAGAGAGAATTTGAAAAGATGAGCACTTAGCTTTTTATCCTTGTAAATTCATATTTAGCTAATTTAGTGTTGCGAAATGATTCATTTTTGTAGAACTCCTTACCCCCAGTTCAAATGGTTCACTTTGGTCTTGCCTGAAAAAAAAATCTGTGGTTGTATTGTTTTGATTTTTTTTTTTTTTTTTTTAACTGACTTTGGTAGATGCTTGATTTGGAGGCAATGTTTTTGATTTTTTTTTTCGAAAAGGTTTGGCAATTTAATTTGTGACTCATTTTGTAAAAGTCAAGCTTCAGTTTGTTCACTTTGAAATACACTTAAAGCATGAGATAAACAGACACAGCAGTTTAAACTGCTTGTCAGACAAGCTTCAAAAATGTGAGAGATGACGCTATTAAATCATGAGACCACAGTGTGCAGGAATTAACCGCTAGCCTAAACATAAATAACCCCTGAAAGTTTCAGTTTGGTCTACACAACACATTCCTTCAGCATCAACATTGCAATGTTACACAATAGAAGTAAAACAAATAAGATCAAACACATCATGCTGCAACTTTTTTTTTGCTGCTTGATAGAAAAAGAAAACACACAATTCTTATTTAGATAAGTTTGTCTGATAGACCGTCACTTACTATTAAATCAAGGGTTTTTATTTATTTACACTTTTATACAAGACAGATTTTGTTGGTGCACAAACTCCACATGTGAACAGCAAAATGAGCAAGGAAACAGGAGAGACCCACTGAAAAGCAAAGTTGGAATATTAATTAACAATTAATTAACAATTTTGGCTCCCTGTAATTAAACCTATAATTAAATGAACATAGTCAACTCTAATATTGACATTTAAAATGCTCTGCTCATACATAACATATATCCAAGTGATATCTCTACACCATGCATTCCTCATCGGGGTCACTGGGGGGCTGGAGTCTATCCCAGGTGACTTAGGGCGAAGGCAGGGGACACCTGGACAGGTCAGTCTGTCACAGGGCTACATATAAAGACAAACAATCACACTTGCATTCACACCTACGGACAGTTTAGAATCACCATTATGTTTTTGGACTGAGAGAGGAAGCTGGAGTACCCAGACAAAGCCCAAGCATGCACAGGGAGAACATGCAAATTCCATGCAGAAAGATCCCAGGCCCAGGTCGGGATGCAAACCGTGGATCTTCTAGCTGTGAGGCGACAGTGCTAACCACCAAGTCACTGTGCAGCCCAGTTCATGCAACAACATGCAACATTTGGCTTAATTTTGGGTAAACCTGACATTAGAATGTGTTATTTCACTCATGTCTGAGTCACGTTTGGCTTCACACCTGTCTGATTTTCTGCAGTAACTGAGTGGAGACTAGAGGCTTCTCTTTGCACTGTGCTGCAGTCACCTGTCTAGCTGCTGCTGTAGCCTGTGAGGCGTTTGAGAAAGATCAGGAAATTGTAGTGTCTATTGATGAACACATCATCATGAAGCAATTGCATTCATATTTTACCTTTAGGATATGCACTAAATTCAAGGGAAGAACTTTTGCTTTCTTAGTCTTACTTGATGTGGATTTGTACATTAGCAGGCATATAGCATGTCACTGAAGTAAAAACAGTGCAATGGAAAAATGTATGTCTCTAAAAATCAGTGTGACAAACAGAGTCACCATATTGATCAGAATAATCATGTTTTTTATTTTGGTCATGATTGTACAGCCCTAGTCAGTGGTGTGGAAATAATTTAGCTTGTGTCAGTTGTCGCCACCACACGAAGCAATGAATCTAATTTGTTTGGCCATTTAAATCAGCACCACACATCTCTGTGTGACAGGTGCAAAATCAGATCTGAGTGCCATCCAAAGCAGGAAAAAAAAACAACAAATTGGATGCCTTTGCCTGTGTTTTACCATTTGACAAAGCTTCCCAATGGTTTGCACTTAAAAGAAGCCTTCACAGTAAAATTCATTTTCCTGTGCAAAAGCACTTCCCTACAAAATCACCTCGGTGTTTGTAACGTCTCCAGTAAGAGGATTTGATGCTACTTTTGTCCCACATGAAAGTAAACGGACCATCTGGAAACAAAAAAAAGCCAAAGATGTTTACCGTAAATACCAAACTCAGTGAATCTACAGGAAAGACCAAAGTCAGTAGAATCCATCTCCTGAGGAACATGAATGACTCCACTGGAATATACAACCGATCAGCCACAACATTATGACCAGTGACAGGTGAGGTGAAGAACATCGATCATCTTGCTACAATGCAACGTTCTGCCTGGAAGCCTTGAGTCCTCACATTCATGCGGATGTTTGACATGTCCCACCCACCTGAGCATTGTAGGTCAAGCAACCTCCCAACCCCCCAAACTCCCATTGCGAACAGCAGTTCTTAATGCCACCCTTAGTAGCACCTCGACACTGCAAAAACTGCTCAGGAGTAGCCCGGGGAAACACGACAGAGCTAAGGTGTCACAAAGGCACCAAATGGTACTAGTAGCAATATTAGTCCAATATTGTGACGATCGTATTGCCTATATAGTCCTAATGCATACATTTTTTACAAAGGTAAAATTGCCCACACAGGAACGAAAGCTAAACAGTAAAATGACAAACACGAGGCCTTAAGATGTCAGTTTCAGAAATGTACAAAGAACGTGCTGTTGGGGATTCCAAGAAATCCACCTCGAATAGCTACACTGGCAAGACTTTAGTAAAAAGAAAAGCATGTTGTTTTTTTTTAAACCAGTGAGGCCTGTTGTACACAAACCCCTTAAGAAAACATGAATAGGCAACAGGGAATTTTAGTCTGAGTAATTTAGCCCAATTTTTCTTGTCAAGATTGCCCAACCAGCTCCAGCCTCATGCAGTCAAGCCCTAAATTATTCATAGCCGAGCCAAAATTTTATTTATGGTGATATTTTTATTCGACATAAGCTTTGTTCTGACTGAAAGTGACACGAGACAGTGGGGCATTGTTTTGGAGATATTAATGATAAATGTGAACTATTTTGTGTTTGTTTTTTAAGTATACATTTTTACCAGAAATGCCACATTCTTAGTAATCAATCTTGAAGCCCTTTTCTGCTGCTATAGCACAAATATGATTCGAACAAGCTTTTTGCATGTTTTTGCTGTAGTTTTGAATATTTTAGCCAAAAGGTCAGTATCTGATTGAAATTAAATTCAAGGAAGATATTCACTGCCACCATCCTGGTGCCACAGGACATCCTCAGAGGTCCTGTGTCCATGCCGCACTGGGTCAGAGGAGTTTTAGCAGGTGGTCGTAATGTTATGCCTGATCACTGCATATTAATCCATATTGTTGGTGCAGAGATATTTCATGAATACTGTAACTTGTAAGCAGGGCAAAACGGCCAGTCTAAAGGATGAAACCCGTGGACACATCTGGACATTCATGTAATAAACACTTCATTTTCAGACAAGTGGACTGACTTTGTCATCTGCAGAGGAAAGTGTAACTTAATCAAGAAATGCACTGGCAAAATGAATCTGAATGTCATTTTAAGCTGTTTGCTCTTTTTTTAACAGATAAGAATGCTTTGGACTTAGTGCAGTTTGTCTAGTATTCTGATGTCTTCTTCTACAGATTTTGTGTTGATAAAGATGCTGAAATGAAATCTGTGGACCTGTTTATGTTGCATACTGTAGCTAATAGGAGGTTGATGTAAAATATCACAATCCAACAATTTTAGGTCATCTGAAGACAATTTCCAGCAACTATTTTACTGATTTACTCCTGAGAGGTGATTTTAATTAAGACTTGGTGAAAAGTAACTTAACCAATCAGCATTTCTCTGTAAAGTGATTTTTCTAAATGCATACTCACTTTTTCCACATAATGCGCTGTTCTTTTTTTTCCTTTGCAGAAATCAATATTGTACCCCATCAAATATAAATCAGAACTTCCCTTTCCTTCCAGAGTCGCTTAATTTATTTTAATGAACTTGCAGCAACCGCTTAAATGAGCTAAAATTCAACAAGCCTAGAAGATATGATGGTGAAGTGAGCGCAGTACATCATCGGTGCATTTGTTGTGAAGACAGGCAGCTGTGTGAGGACAAAGGCAATCCGTTAAATGTGACAGCCGCAGCTGAAAAGATTGTAAGGAATGCCTGCTCGCAGAAGTTTACAACAACCCACATAAATATTTTCTGTCTGGCGTTTGGTAACTCTGCAGCACCCAAGCATCAAACCTCATTATGTTAACAGTTACAGAAAAAAAAAAATCCCCACAGTAAATCCATGAAGGAATCCAAAAAAAGAAAGATAAATGTTCCTCGCTATGACAGTTAGCTCGTTCTTATTCCCGAGACAGAAGATATATGACACCAAACTGTTGTTTTCTTTCGTACCGTCAGGAAGAAGAGCTACGGCAGAGCGGCGAGGCCAAATATCACCACCTGAACGAAGACCTGCACGTCCTCATCGAGGTGTTTGCCCCACCGGCTGAGGCCTATGCCAGGATGGGTCACGCTCTGGAGGAGATCAAAAAGTTTCTCATACCAGTATGTTCACACTCGCATACCAACGCATTTCCCCTGGATTTTTGCTTGCTCTCCTTCTGAATCTCTGTTCGGCCGCTCTTTGGCCTCGGCCAACTCATTTTCAGCCTGTCCACACCGAAGCCAGTGAATAACGGCACAGACAAGCCACTCCTTCTCTCACTCTCTTTGTCTGTAACTTGTACTGTAATTTTGTCAGGGCCTTTGTGTGGCCAGAATTTGGATCAGTGTGTGTGATCCTGTGTGGGAAGTGATGGGTATAAGAGGAATAAAAGAGCGCAGGGGCGGAATCTCTCCACATGGGCCAACCCTCCTTGGCAGCAGCATGGAGCTTATTTACTCTTCCTCCATTCATTATGAATGATCTCTCCGGTGCTCAGAGCTATGATGATTTACATCTCCTCATTAATTATCAGCAGACCCCTCCAACTCCCCTTCTTCTCTGATACCCCTTCTCACTGTTGCGATAAAACATATTTATTGATAGACGACACATGACAATCATATCAGTTGTTTTATGATTAAAGACCTATTTCCATATTAATTATGTGTTTTAGCTGCAAAAAAACAACTGCGTGAGAAGATAAAGGCGAACGGGGTCCTGAGGATTTATCAACGGGAGATCTGAAATGTTTTTGCTGCCTCAGGAACAGCGGTCACGGCAGTACTGTAAAGTACATTAATTAGATATTCCCGGGGCTGTAGCCCTGGAGATAAAGGACGTAATTTAATACAGTGTAATTGAAAGCGAGTCTATTGGTGTCTGTATGTGTGTGAGCGCATGTGTGTGTGAACATGATGCCTCTCTGTGTGCAGGATTACAATGATGAGATCAGACAGGCCCAGCTGCAGGAGCTCACATACCTGAACGGCGGATCGGAGGATGCCAAGGTGCCATCGGTGAGGGGCAAGTCAGCCGCCCGTGGAAGAGGGACACCTGTTCCAGGGCCTCCCAGGTAACCTGCTTCCAAATGTTTGTGCATGTGTTTGTGTGTGTGTGTGAAATGTTGTGTGTTTCACTTCACCAAGGGAATGAGTATTACTTACAGCTAAGGAGCAACTGGGAAGGCAGATTTTTTTTTCCTGCAAATGGATGTGTACAGTATCCAGTTGCATTTTCAGACTTAATGGTGTCATTTGGAGTTAGAGCACATTAATGGCTGCCTGCGTTTGATAGAACATATTCAGATCTAGCTGTTCTTGCGTTGTTGTCAAATTTAATTTGTTCAAAAGTTTTGGGTCACTTAGAAATATCCTTATTTTTTTGAAAGAAAAATTTTTTTTTCTCAATGAATATATCTCCATAGGGGTACAGAGGAGCATTTCCAGCCGCCATCACTCCTGGCTTCTAATGCTACATTGTGTTAGCTAATGGTGTTGAAAGGCTAATTAATGTTTAGAAAACCCTTGTGCAGTTATGCTAGCACATTAATAAAACTGAGTTTTCATGAAAAACATGAAGTTATCTGGGTGACTCCAAACCTTTGAACGGTAGTAAATGTTTGTTCTTAGGCCTTTGATGGCAATTCTAGTTTGTTCCATATATGTCAGCAAAACTTGATGTAAATGCCTGGTTTGGATTCCCTGAACTTAACTGTCAGAAATGTTGACTTTGGTTGCTGTGTGCATGAATTAGACCTCGATTCACTAAGTCAGCAACTCATTACACAGTCAGCTCATGGACTTGGCATCTGGAGACAAATATAAACAGGACATATCATGCACATTTCCAGGTGTGTATATTTACTGAGGGGCTTTTAATAGTTTGGGAGGCATATATGACCAGCCTGACATCGGTCTGAACTGAATGCATTTGAAGCAGACTGAATTCTACAGGGCTGCAAAAGTATGTATAGCACCATCAGTTTAACCTTCACGTGGTAATACATCCTGTATACTCCCCTCGTCCTAAGGGTCAAAAATGACCCGCCTACACTGAGCAGCTTAATTAAATTTTCAACCGAAAATGTACTATACATGAAGAAACATCCTGTCATACATCACACACTTTGTGAATCTCTAGGTTTGATGAAAAGCAGCTATAGACATACAGTTTTCTGCACTAGCGCACTACTAATAATTTTGAATGCCTGTGTAGTCATTTAATTCTGGAACTGGGCCTGGTTTGGAGGTTCACTTGCCTTAAACCTTCTCAAATATGTTCAGTTCAGGTTTTTTCTGGCATCATAACAGTCTATAATTCACAGTAAATCTCCGAACACATACTATTTCCCATTTGAGGAAATTAAAAAAAGCATCTTTACAACTACTTCAATTATTAATGTCACAGGAGACAGAGAGACTTAGTGGAAGGTAAAAAATAAGTGGACACAAAATATCCATAAGCTACTAAAACTGTTGAAGCAGCTTATACTGCAGCAGGTGAAGGAGAAGATGGTGTTTATACAGCAGATGTGTCACCTCAGGGACTTGCTATCGCGTACATTAAATACTGCAGTGATTCTATAATACAGTCACTGTCAAGTTCAAACTGGACTCTCTCTGCTATGTTCCTTGATAATTAGTTCTGCTGTATTTTCTTTCAAAGAATTAGCTCAGTTTGTTCTTAATTAACTTTTTCTTTTATGTTTAGATAACTGATACAGGGCACCTCTTTTTGTAGTATAACTACTGTATATGTGAGTCCTTATTTCTGTAGCATAAAGGTAAAGTCAGGCTTTCAGTCAAAGCCTTCCTTGTGACTTCTCTAAATCTTATCTTTGCAATTTTCCCACCTGACTTACACAGTGAAAGAATTTGTTTTGCAAAGCTGACCATCGCAGATTGTGTGACCTTAGAAAACAGAATATAGAATCGGTCGTTGTTAACACATCTCCACAAATCCATATGCAGCAACAGAGACGTATCTTGCAAACACACAAACTGCACAAACACTACTGCATGTGCAATCTGTGCCTGAAAAACTGCCACACAAGCCTCAGTAAATCTGTCCCTCTATGTTTTCCTGACAATCAACCTCCTGTGGACGTGTGAATATTGGCTTTCCTCATCAGCGTGAAGCTGTTGCAGCACAGTAGAAACTCTTAGATCGGAGATTGGTGAGTAAAGTGTTCTATTTTGACCACCAAGACTCCACTCTGTGTCCCATCGCCTTCCAACAGATAACGATCATTTCTTTCTGATCATACCCACAATCATACCTTCAACCCAACTTAAACCGTAAACCCGTGTTTGGAAACAGACGAACAAAGATCTGAGCAGAACAGACACAAGAGTAGCAGAGGAGAGCGTTAAAACGGCAGTAGAAACTCGCACTGAGCTGAAATTTATGACACAGATGCACATAAATGAGGTAAATAACAAATATAAAATGCTTCTATTTAAAATTCCTTGTTTTGGGGGCTCCAGTAGAACATCAGACTCCATTTTTGCTTCTTGTTTTTTTCCCCTTTTGCTATATTTGCTAATATTGCACCTTTAATAAAAACTTAACCATAAATGCTCATGATTTTCTTTTTTTTCTTTTTTGCATCTGTCAAATGAGTCATTTTGGAAAGAACAAGCAGCCTCTGTTTTCATTTAATACTTACTGTTGTGACAGAGCAAAGTGTATCATAATGTGCCGGTACTGATATAAAATTATTCCAATAGGACACAGCAGTGAAATAAAACTTGGAGCAACAAACCAGACAAAGACTTCCCATTTAATGTGTCAAGTTATCTCTCTCTGTGGAAGCTGTTCCTTATATTTTACAAGAAATGAATGGCAGCAAATAGCTTCTTCTGAATGCAGAAAAATGAGCCCTGGTGTTTCTAACCGTGCTGACTGTGTGCAGACCTCAGCAGGAATTACAAAGAGGAGGGAGAAACCATAGATGATTGGCATAGACCTATAAACCAAATCACTGCTTCTGTTATTTAAATTTGGACTATGGAACTTTTGCACTTATCTGTTTATTCACTCAATTTCTAGTCACAAAAAACTAAAATCAACCCGAGAAAAGAGGCAAAACATCTAACGCGAGTGAGTCCAGATTTCTCTGGATGGACCTGTGAGAAGAATAAATAGTCCTTCTGATTTCAATTTAACTAAGCCCTCTGTTTTCCTTTCAATAAGCAGTCCTCTCCTGCCACACTTCAAGGCTCCTATCTGTTCATATCTACTATCCTGTCTTAGAAATATCATCTTTCTTGCTTTATTTCAATGAATATGTAAGTAAATATACTTTATTTATATAGCACCTTTCACCGATACAAAATCACAAGTTTCTTTACAATAATAATAATAAACAAGGATAAAACAAACTGTAAAAAATTGTTAAAACAGGAGCAACAGCTAAAGTGCAGTGCTTCAAAAACAATTAAAAAAATGAAATGAATAAAATAAAGCGACTACAGGTCAACCAAAAGCCTGTCTGAATAAAAACATTTCCAGCTGCCTCATAAAAGTTTCACAGGAGTCGACCGATCTCAGCTATAGAGGAAGACCATTCCACAGTTTTGGTGCAAGATATTGGAAAGCATAGTCACCACGGGTTTTTATACTTGGTTAGTGGGACAACAAGTAACTTTTGTTGGCCTGACCTGAGAGCTCTTTTCAAGATGTAGGGGTGCAGGAGGTCGGCAATATCCTGCAGTGCTTGACCACGCAAAGCCTTACAGGTTAGCACCAGTGTTTTAAAATCGGCACAAAAATTGATTGGAAAGTGGAGAGAAGATAGGACTTGGGTGATGTGAGGTCTCTGGTTAGTTCCTGTTAAAAGACAAGCAGCTGCATTTTGGACTGTCTGAAGGCGGTTTAGAGAGGACTGATTTTGACAGATATTACAATAATCTAATCAAGATGAAATACAAGCGTGCAAAATCATCTCCACTTCCACCTTGGATACAAAGGAATAAACTCTTTCCATCTATCAGTACAAGGGGTCCTCAGTTTACGACGTACGGTGTTTCATCATTACATCGGAATTGATTACGTGGAACTAGTTGGCAAGCAGAGCGGACGAATACGTCGCCGTGCAACGCTATAAGACGACTTTGTTTACATTTGCTGGTTGTACACCACCTTGGATAGTGCTACATTCGCCAACTTGTAATTTGTAAAATGATTCATACATGCATGAAAGTCATTAATATTTGTGACTTTTCTGAAGAGCTGATCGATATCGTGATGCATGTTATGGCTTTGCTTACATTTTCACCAGAGTTCCATCTTATGGCCAAAATCTATTTACGTCAATCCGTACGAACGGAACTCCAGCGTAAGTCGAGGACCCCCTGTACTTTCATTAATAAATCTGTGCCTACAGGTCGCACTAATCAAAAAGAATAAAAATTTAAAAAAAAAACTTAAGTATATGAGGCCAAATGTAATTGTCTGAATGGCTTTAACTTGTTGTCAACCCATTAGTGACGGAAAAGCAAATTCCATCACTAATGAACAAAACAGCAGCAGAGACTCTTACACTGAGCTAGGTTTAGAACATAACAAAATACTTAGTTTTTAAATTCTTAGACTTCTGGGGCACAGACTGGATTCTCAGACTGCACTTTTGCTTTTAAAATGTGGTGTGGGAGGTCACTCTCAGCAAAAACCATTAGCCCACACTAGTAAAATACAAAGAATGGCCGTAATGAGTTGTTGTCTATGATGCCCACAGTAGCTGCAGGGCCTAGAAATGTGTGTGCAGCAATCACTCCTTGAGCAACTACTTTGTCAGAAATACACCAGAAGAGAAACAACTGCATGTGTTCCCAGCACGGTCAGAGAAAAACTTCTAGTTTAATAAAGAACCTGTCAATAATTGGTCTTTTTCATCTCGCTGTGGGCAAATGTGGTCTTCTTTTTTCATGGCAAAAAGAAGTTTGTAGTGTGAGTAGCTGTCTGCCCAAGAGCTGCAGAAAGTAAAGTTGGGTACCTCACTGAAAGGTTGAAGGTGTGCATCAGTTAAAACCCTTTAAGCTTCAGTGTACCGCCGGCGGTACACCTACTAATTTGCATAGGAATTTCAAGAATGTCCGACGGGTGCAAACGCGATTATACAAACACTATACACCGATGGAAAGCTTAGATTCTCATGAATCCGCCGGTATAAACCACTTTCAGATGCGATTACCACAGCGGGTGAGAAAAACACATTTGTCCGACAAAAACAAATATTCATCCATCCGTTCTCTATACACGGCTTCAACGCACACAGCGCGACTCACATTTCCGGGTTTATTATTACACACAAAAAAAAAGATTCCACAAAAAACGGCCATAATCCAACCTTTTACATCAGATGACACAAGCCAGTAAACTATTTTGTCCAATACATGTCCTCAAGTCGGTATAAAATCCCCGAATCGGTCGTTTTCAAGGAAATGCACCTCCCGATGCGCGTCCAATATTCCCCGTATTTTTCGTAATTTTTTTTATTTAAAAATAGAATATTAGCGATTTTTTGTACTGAAAACGGCTGGAATTGACTGAAGCTTAAAGGGTTAACTTTCAGCTTAATGTGACTTCAAGTTCAATTAGTCCCTTGCAATATTTAAAACATGGAAGCATTCTTGCCATTTGTGTGAGTGTTTGAGAAAGTTTCCCTGTTTTTAATGTGAAGCAGCAGCACTTGGAAATGTTCCGTTTGCAGTCGCAGTAACTTAATATAGCTCTAATACAGCTGTAGGAGAGCGAGGCTGTTATTGAATGAATGAATTGAATTTCATTTGAGTGCCTTGCCTCTCCGTGGCCCATCCCTCTTGGGATTATACAGTGAGACACCTTTACATCAAAGATTATCTAGCATTCCACCGACAAGGAAGCAACTTCCAGCCCGGTGATCTCATCATCTCAGTCACATCCTTTTATAGCATTAAACAAAAGATGATAAAGCCTCAAGAGCAAAGGGCAATGAATAAAAAAAAATGATACTCATTTTCAATTTTCTCTAAATCATACATTGAACTTCCTTTTTCTAAAGCAGCATTCTGACCTGTTTCAATATGAAGAGTCAGTTAATTAACATCTGTGTGAAACTACTCCTTAGCCTGGCAATGCAATTTTTAATCCAACTTCACAGCGTTTTCACCTTATCTGATACTTAATGCCATGATTACAGACTTCAGTCCTGCAGAGTGATGTGAAATGTGGAAATTGACATGCTCTTCAGTGTATAGATTTTAAAAATGAAATATTTTAAAATATACACTTCCTGTTTTTTTTTTATAGACAACTATCACTGAGCAATCATACAAAATGATACTTACCCGACCAAACCCCACACTTAACACCACATTTTAATTTAACAATAAATACCAGGTATTTTATATAAGACAAAGTATAAAAGGCCTCCTTGTTTTCCTCAAAGGGGGTTAAAGGCACCAACTTTTAAAGTCATTCCTCTAATGATGTTACAAAGAGTAATGCTGGATTACTTATTGCTTGATATCCTGTTATTCCTCAGCGCATTAGTAGGCAATTAGAATCCAGCATACGCCCCCAACTATTTGTTTTTCATGTGGGAGATATTGTAGTTTTTCATACTGCTTATTGATAATGACATCCAAGCGTCGGCTGTTAAGTGTTATCTTATTGACCGGCTATGGCACTTCACAAAAATCTGTGACAAAAAAATCTAAATTTAGTTTCTATTTTTTTAAAAATGTACCCAAGATGTTGCTTTCAATGACTTTTACCTGCCCGTAGTGGTTGTAATATGTTTTTAGCTACTTGATTGTTTTCAAATTTTGTCATATTTTTGCACTTTTGTTGTCTTACAATATAATGAAGCTGATACAATATGCAGTTTAATGTAACATAGAATATGTTTTAACTGAGACATTCATGTGTGATAAAATGGGTCAGGCACGTGAGTGAACACCTTTAATTGGAAAACAGGGATAGTAAACAGTGTCTAGTAGGATACAGTGATGCAATGTCTGCTGTCCATAAACATTAGCAAAGTAAAGCCACATTTGCATAAAAGCCTTTATATGGAAATCAGCTCCAGTAGATGCTTGGCTTTCTACGTTCCCTGTGAACCCACGCTAATTTCAGCTCCTCTGAGACCTCACAAGATTACAAATATAAATACTCATGGCCATTAGGAGACTTTAACGCTGTGTGCATTGATGCGGGGCTTTAAACTAAATAAAAAGCGAGCTGTGTTGTTTGCGCTTTGTGTTTATAGAAGAAAACACACTTCTTTCATCAGATTTGGAGATAAACAAGGTCACTGAGATCCGGTGTTTGTCTTGCTCTTAGTCAGAATATAATTGGCCGTGTTTTAAATTACACTGTAATTAGCATTTACCATGCCTAATATTTGTGCGATAAGACAGAAGTCCCACAGGCTCCTATGTTGGAGCATGTATGCAGTTTTCTATATATTTACACTAACGTATGCTTGACTTTGATCCTTGCTACTCTGAATTGTATCTGTTCTTCCCCTTTGCTTTGACTTTGACTGGTGCTGCTTCTAAAAGAGAAGTCCTGCTCTTAAAGGGGAATTGACTGTGAGCGCTTGATTTATTTTTTTTTCTCTGCTTGAGGGCGGTCCAATTTCTATCAAGTAAACATCCCCCACTGTCCCCGTTAGTCACACAATTAAGACTTTTTTTTTTTTCACGTCTTGCCCCAAATCTGTGATGTATCACCACAGAAACATGGAAAGCTGCTGAAATGGAAAGCATACAAAGAAAATGACCCGGAGAGCAACCTTGGCGGTTTTCTGCTGCTGCTTCAGATCAGTTAACTGGTTTTAAAAGAAAGCTCGGCCGGTTTAAAAAGCTCATGCAACATTTTACCAAACCACAAGGTCAGACTGCCTTTGATTTCCAACAGAGCAGCTTGTATTTGCTTCCGTCTTGTTTACAGTGCTGGGGAGACTCTGTTAATTCATCTAGATGACTGTGCACATCAGCATCTCTCACTATTTGCTGCAGAGCTATATGAGGGACATGCTTGCTTACTGAAATATTGAAAGTAGAACTTGTATGTCGTAGTTCTAACTTTCAGAAGCCGTAATATCTAAAACATTAATGGTAAAAATCTGGGTTATGTGCCAGCTCCTCAGAGTCCAAACGTACGGCTGTACTTCAAGGATGAACAAGAATCAACAAACACAACAAAACATTCATCATAAAACAGGCAGAAATGCAATTTTTTTTTAATTCTCATTTTCCGTAATAGGCAGGAAAGCAATTCTGCCACAAGACATGCTGTGTTTTGAGTAATGGACGTGACTCACTTCTTCTCGACTGGAGGAACTTGCCCTCCACCCTCGCTGTTCCTCTCTTTCCACCTACACATATAACCTGCTGCCGAATGTATCAGATTCATCGCTACGGTTGTAGTCAAGTCATTCTGGCCGATGTAAGAAATCACTAACTGGAGTGGAAGTAGATGAGGCAGCTTGACTGTCAACATAATAAATTATAGCACCTCATCATGAAGATGTGGAATGCATTGGACATCTCATATTGATGATACACTGTTTACTTGTATCCTTGTAACAGTATCTTTATTGCCTCAAAGACCCCTTGAACGTGTTGTGTAGTGCATCTGCGCCATCCTGCCTATACATACACACACACACACACACACACACACACACACACACACACACACACACACACACACACACACACATATATGTGTGTGTATATATATATATATATATATATATATATATATATATATATATATATATATATATATAATGACAGTCAATAGAAACTTTGACGTAGAAATGTAGGCAGAATTATACTTGTAGGGGGGTTGTAATTATTCATTGTGGATTTACTGATGATCTAGTGCCCTGGTAGTTGAGATAATGATGAGTTGTCGTTTTGTCATGATTCATTGCACATGGGTTGGTCACTTTGCAAAAGTGAACCAAATACACACCAAGCAATACTCAGTGAGTATCTGCACAATTTGAGAATGGGTTTTGAAGGCCTATATAAAGGCCCAAAAAAGGCCACTATTGTTAGTCCAGTGAACAGCATCATGCCGCGTCGATCACATGAACGTCTCTGGGCACTGGGTATGGTGGAGGCTGGTTTGAGCTACAGTGATGTAGCCAGGCGTATGGGCTGTTCCCAACCCACAATCAGAAGCCTGGTCCAAAGCATGCGCCGACGGATTGCTGCCTGCATCGAAGCAAATAGAGGCCATACTCGGTATTGACTGTTGTGTGTTTGTGTTTGGCAGGTGCCGTTTTCTTTTGTGAAATTCTTTATTTTGAAATCATTCTTGAAACTTTAGATTTTTGTTTCTGTATGCCAATATGCTAAACAAATGATTCATATGAAGAAAATCCAGTTTCGGGCTTTAAAATAAAAATTATGTTGAAAAATATGGTCTCAAAGTTTTTAATGACTGTCAGTGTATATATATTCCTCCCTCCCTCTGGTAATTCACAGGAATTTATTAAATTTTCCTTTTAAAAAGACATGAAACATGCATTAGCTTTTCTACTCTCTCATCCTAACCCAGCCGGATGTTTGTGTCTTGTGTCAGGAGTCGCGGTGGAGTTCCTCCCCTGCATGCAGCGGTACCTCGAGGAGCAGCACCCAGAGGGGCCCCACCCAGCCGTGCTCCATCCTCCAGAGGGAGGGGGGTGCAGAGAGCCCGAGGTGCTCCCCCAACTGCAGGTTACAGGCCGGCTCCTCCCATAGTCCAGGACACATACGGCGAATATGTAAGTAAACTATAAGCAATACACTAGGTCAGCATTAACAGCATACATATACACTACTGTTCAAGAGTTTGGGCTTACCCAGACAATTTCATGTTTTCTATGAAAGATAACACTTTTATTCATGTGCTAACATAATTGCACAAGGGTTTTCTAATCATCAATTAGCCTTTCAACACCATTAGCTAACACAATGTAGCATTAGAACACAGGAGCGATGGTTGCTGGAAATGTTCCCCTGTACCCCTAAGGAGATATCCCATTAAAAATCAGCTGTTTCCAGCTAGAATAGTTATTTACCTCATTAACAATGTCTAATCTATATTTTGGATGAATCTGTTATCTCTGAGATTAAAAAAATGCTCTTATCTCAAAAATAAGGACATTTCTAAGTGACCCCAAATTATTGAATGGTAGTGTATAAATATATTTAAGCTTGTCATTATGATACGGTGGCAGCTAGTAGTCCTTTATCCAGCAGAAGAAAACCATGAGGAGTGATTTCAGTAAATCGTAAATCATTTAAGTGTAAGCGTTCTCTTCTCCCAGTTTGTCAAATTTGAGAATTTGCAGCTTTTCTCAGTTTCGATCGTTTAAATACAAAATAATTTCTTTGTTATTGAAAATGAACAGTTTCACTAATTTGGAAACGTTTTTCACCTTTTTTTTAGAGATTAGTTTAAGAATGTTTGTGTATAGACTAGGTATGACTTTCATGTCAGCTATACTGACATATACAAAAAGCAGTGATAGAGTTAGAGGGTGTGGAGGTTGGGTTGGAGGATGTATAGTATGTCAGACCAGAGTTTCTGTACTGTCATAGACCTACAGTTCACAGCTGGGTTTTTTTTCATTAACCATAACTATGATCTTTTTTCCACCTTCATTAGGTATAATTGCTTTAGTGTAATTCTACTTTAAACCACAGCATATACCTCATACCTTCATTCTAAAAAAAATTCCAAATCCTGGTCTTGTCTGAAAGCAGGATTGTTGTGATAGTTTCTTCCAGATGTGGGTGGTTTAATTAGGTTAAACTTGTGCGTCTTTTGTATCTGAAAACACCAAGTTTTACAGTTTTATCTAGTTTTTAGCCTCAGTACAAAAAGATGAATGGGGTTTGTTTAAAAAATGACTTTACAAAATTCAACAGCAAATTATTTTCAACTAGCAAAGTCTTGGTTACTGTGGATAAGGGGGTTTTCAAACTGTGGCGTCTGCTCCCAGGGGAGAATGGGAGAGTTGAAGGAAGAGACATAAGGCAAAGAATACTGAACATCGTGTTCATGCATGTTGATGTTCTCAGAACAACAGGAAGTCAGCTGTTGTAGTTCGGCTGCTGATGTGAGTGCTCACCTCCACAGCTACAGATGCAGCAGCAGTGAAGGCTGCAGCATGTAACTGAAGGAGGCAAATAAGATGGATCAAACCATCCACACCCTGTTGCCACAATTTGACAAACATCATACACCTTCTCAGAGTGATAACTCTAAAAAAAAAAAAACACTCACACACCATGTGCATATGCTAAGATTCTGAATAATTTGCACTTTTCAATAAATTTCATTACTTGATTTTCTGTTAATGAAATTCCATAAATTTGCATACAGATCGGAGAAAAAAAAAGATATCGCTTGTGATTTCAGAACTTGCCATTTTGGGATTTCCTCAGATTAATGCAGTGATTGTTGTCTGTACATCTATGAGTACTTTGCAAACAGATATCTAAGAGCTAATTTGTGACACTTGTAATGGTGTTAATTTGCAGAGATGTAAATACATACAGAATAAGAAACTGAGCTCAAGCTGTACCTCACAGCCAACTACCAAACTGCTGCAGCTTTATGCTACTCCAAACACATTTTAAGAACTAATATTGAGTGTGATCATCTCCCAAATAGAAATGTGAGCTCAATTAATATTAGGTGTAGATGTGAAGTGAGCCAAATTACCTAAAACACATAGTGATTCAACTATTCTTCGCTGCTGGATACGAAATGCAGCGGTACTACGTTATGATTTATAGCTCTCGTTATTAATAATTGGGGCACCACCCTAGATCTCTAGGGAAAAATATTAATTTTAATAAAAAAATTAATATTCATAAAAATTTTGATCAATCTCATATCAAAAAGTCTTGAATCCTCAGTTAAATTGACCACATTCTACTCAAAGAAACACTTAAGACTGTAGTTTGATCTAAAATGAGGTATTTATTAACTATTCTATGAAAATAATGACAAGTGAACTATATACAATGTAGATATGGTGTGTGTGTGTGTGCGTGCGTGTGTGGAATGTGGGAGTGTGTGTGTGGTGTGTGCGTGTGTGAGAGATGTGGAAGTGTGTGTGAGAGAAGGAAATATGGTGAGGATTAGCCAGAGCTAACCTGACGAGGTAACCGGTAATTTGGATTAAGAATTCTAATGATTTGTAAAAGAATAAATTGATTAAATGAATTCATTGACCAAGCGGTTAGTACATCACCCATAGAATGGAATCAGAGCAAACTCAGCTGGAGTTATTGAAGTGAACCGTCATGGGGCTGGGACTTGCGGGGCCTTCAGATTCGCAGCACAACGGTCTGGACTTGCAGGTTCGGAGCGGTGCGTCGTCGTTATGGCCGCTTGGATGTCCTGCCGCGGGTTGATCGGTTCTAAGCAAAGACCTGATCCAGCAGGTCTCCGGAGTTCTCAGCTGAGAGTTGCTTGCCTTAAAAATGATGGTTCTCAGGCTTTAGCCAAGAAAAACGGGTGTTGATGAAAAACGGTCAAAATTAAGAAAAATAAATGCTGGTTCTGAATCGGTTCTCCAGATTAAACGAATAAAATTCGGCTTAACGTGAGCAAAATGTCTCCTTAAGTTACAAAAATATTAAGAGATAAATAGTTAACAAACTTAGATGGTGAGGGAATTTCAAAGATAGGAAAAAACGCGCTTTAGGTAAGAAAATAGTGGAAATCTCTGTCATGGATTCCTCAGGTAATAGAGTAAGAGAGGGGTAAGAGGCAAGAGAGCGGAGGCAAGAGAGAAGATGTGGGCTACAGCTGACTTTATCTGTGGGTCCAGCTAAGGGGAGGACCTGGGCGGAGAGAGAGAACTTTTAGGCGCGAATCTGGTGGAATTTGGAATCTCTTTGTTCTCACAGAGTAGAGAAGAAAGAAGAATCCAGAATGGATTAAAATATGATATTACACGCGCAAAACACGATCTGTCTATCCCACCATATTCAGTTGTGTGAAAGTGAAATGTGTAGATTAATACATATGTTCATATGATGTGAATTATTTCATTCATAACTATATGTTTATGTTTATGACATTAAAAATATGTATCACAGTGAAAATATAACAAGAAGTCAGAGATTTGGTAACAAGTAAATACAATGGTCATCATTCAACCTAAATGGAGAGATAAAGAAGGAATCAGATTAAACGTCACAAATTAATAAATCAGCTTCTGTGAAAGATAGAATCGTGATTTTCGGATATGTTAATGATGAATGATTTCCATTGACGTTGGTAATTCTGTAAACACAAAATACATTCCAGAAATGTTAATTTGGCAAGGTTTTTAAGTTCAGTTCCAGTCTCTTTGTTTCAGTCAAAGAGAGTGAGAGGGTGACTCCAGCCTTCAGCCATAAAGTTTTACGACTTGTTATCTGATCTGTGGAATGCAGAGACGTCTCCGGCTGAGGGTCTCCTGAAGCTGAAAAGGGATTTTAGCATGAAAGTTCATTAAACAAACATCCATAGCATATAATTGAAAGTCATTGTCTTTTAAAAAGAAGAAATTATTCCAGGGGTTTAAATGTTCACAGGAGCTCCATCCTTCTGTGAATGAAAACCTACAGAAATACAAATGTCTCAATCCTCCTATAGAGATGGGTGTTGGTCAGTGCTGGAGAGAGGGACAGCTTATCTGAGTTTTGATCAGTTCAGGAATTCCAGGGCCTTTGCAGTCTTGCTACAAAAAAGAAACTCAAACGGTTCTCAATTTCAGTGACTAATCTACAAGAGCAGTCTGTCTGATTAAACAATATTCACCGTGATTTAAGGGTTTTTGGATTTTTAAAATGTTTTAGACACATAGTTTGTTGACGTGCAGGTGCCACATGTGCACAGCAAAATGAACCTGAAACTGGACAGAAACACTGAGAAGCATGAGAGGAGACTAGAGGCTTCTCTGTGCACAGCTGCCCAGCTGGCTTATGGCGTTTGAGAAACTTTAATGAATTGCGTTGTCTATCAATAAACAGACAATCAACAAGTGAGGGATTTGATAGAATTTTATTCAGATTTTGCGTTTACACGTTTCTCTAAGAGCTGCATGGTGGGTCGGTGCTTAGCACCGTCGTTTTGCAGTGAGAAGATCTCTGGTTGCAATGTTTAGTTTTTCTGTGATATATATTGTAAGATTGTTTTTCTTTTTCTCTCACTCATTCTGAAATGACAGGAGTGATTTTGTGGATGTGCACCTGTGTTGAAAATTACCTTTTATTTTCATGATGAAAAATGGCTGCAAATTGTTTGGAATCTTTCTCATATGGTGTAACACTGTCTAAGGCTTCCAAAATGCTCCTCCAGAAGATCCCTGGGCAGGGCCTGAGATGTTTCCTGCATGGAGTTTTTTTTTTTTTTAATTCTTTTTTTCCCCCCACCTTTATTATGTATAGAACAGTGGAGAGAGAGATGGGAAACGTGGGGGGAATGCCATGCAGTAAATGGCCATGGGGTGGATTCGAAACCATGGCTGCTGAATGAGGGACTATAGCCCCTGTTTATGGGTCACCTACTCAGCCAGCTGAACTATCTGGGCGCTGTCTGCATGTTCTCCCTGTGCATGCACAAGTTTTCTCCGGGTACTCTAGCTTCCTCCAACAATCCAAAACCATGCTGAGGTTAGTTGATGATTCTAAATTGCACTTGAGTGCAAATGTGAGTGTACTTGTTACATTAGCAGGGATGTAGCACAACATTGAAATGAAACCAGCGCAAACAAAATTTCTAAGATCAATAAATGATTGTGATGAATAGACTAATCATGATCCCAGCATTGATCCAAATAACCATGATTAACATTATGGTCATAATCATGCAGCCCTAGTCAGCTGTATGCAAATATGTCTGCTTGTGTCAGTGTCTGGCACATGATGCTGCTACACAAGACAATGTGTCTAATTTGTTTGACCTTTTAAATCAGCACCACAAAGCTCTGTATGATGAGTGCAAAGCCAGATCTGAATGCCAACTGGAGCAAAGAAAAAAAAGTATTTTGGAAGCCTTATACAGTGTTACACCATATGAGAAAGGTTCCAAACAACTTGCAGTCATTTTTCATCTTGAAAATAAAAGGTAATTTTCAACACAGGTGAACATCCACAAAATCACTCCTGTCATTTTGGAAAGAACTCTTTTCAGATAGTTTGTTTCAAGTCAGCTGGTAAAGGGAGATAAAAAAAATTAAAAAAAATCTTACAATTTTATCGTACAAAAAATACAACGAATTATTGCTAATTCTGGAAATTCATGTTTTTTTATTGATGCCGTGAGTATGACACAGTAAATGTAATTTATGCCCTTTGTATAGGCAGACATCTTGTCTTATATAAAGCAATCTTCATGTCTTCATACCACTATGTGTTAGAAAATGTGTTATTTTGGGTGAACTAGCCCTTTATAATGTGTAGATGGTTAAATAACGGTCCTCCACGAACTGAATTCAAACACGCCCCCAGCAACAAACAGTCCACCATATTTAGTTTTTTGCCTTGCAACATAAAATGCTAGCATAAGGAGTGTGAACTTGTTAATGCAGCTATTATTGTGATCTGGTCTTGTACGGTCTTATGGGAACCTGGCTGTAAAATCAACAGCTGCTGGAGATGAATATATTAGGCTTAAGAGTCAGAGCCTTTGTGCATTTGCCAAGATAGTCTCCTGCCGCACTGTCAAGGCAAGTTCCCCAGAGACCCCAGCATCAACATCGCATATTTAGCAGATAGGAGAGAGGAGGTGGCCTGCGTTGGAAAATTGCCCCAGCAGCCCATACCTAACCACATCTGACAGGTTTATTCAGAGGTTGCAATTCAAATGCGTGGAGGTCGTGGGGAATGACTCCTGGACCAGCTGTTTCCCATCATTGTCACAGTTGTAAACTGCATCCCCCCGACACCTGCACCTGTGTGCCTGTTTTGGGGAAAAAAAGGACCCCCCAACATCTGTCGCATGATAAATCTAGCCACATCGCGGCAAATACAGGCTGAATGAGTTGCTTTGTATTATCTGAATGCATCACCATCCCAGGACAAGTTTTCTCCATCAGGCGCTGACAAATGGGCTCTTGTATTCATCAATGAGATGACAAAGATGCTTCTTGCTCACATTTGTTTCCTTCATTTGTCACTACTTAGCATGTGCTCATATGCATGTTCCTATCATTCTCTTTTTGCTGTGTGGCATTGCCATGGGCCAAAACACTTGTTCAGCTGGAGGCATTTTCTTCTTCTCGTCTTGCTTAGACAGAAAAGCACCAGTTAGCTCCTGATGATTGTGTCACAGTGGTACACAGGCATACAGTATCTTTGTCTGGATGATTCCTGGTTTCACAGGAAAGCTTCTTTGGCATCAGTATCAGATTACTCTAAATTCAATTGTTACCAAAGAAAATGACAGAAATGTTATTATCCCGTGATCCAGTCTTGGCTGCCCCATCAGTCTTGAATGGTTACTATGATTGCAGCCAAATCTTATTTCGTGTAATTCATTAGGCGCACTGAGATCATTTTTACCTGCTCCTAATCCCATTGCAGAAGAATTAAACATGATGTAATTCTCATGTCTGAAATAAAGCTGCATGACATCTTTTCTGTGCAGTTTCATTATTGCCAATGTGGATTTGCGTCCGTGGAGACTAATCAAAACAGCAAAACTTCACTTTCATGCTAAATCTAGCGCTACGTGTAAAGTAACTGGGTTGTTTCTGTTCACACGGAAGCTTAATTCCTTTGGGTGAGAAGACCAAGAAGTGTGCAATGCACGTGGGCTGGCATTGTTTATGTTAAATCCTCCTCATGCAGTAATCCGTTCTGAGCATTGTGAGTCCTTGCTGACTGTAGTGGCAGAAAAAAGAAATCTCCCATCATCTCCCTCAGGCACTTCTCCGCATGTCCAGTCCTGCTGAGAGCCAAGCATTGTTAATTGAATTGCGCTCTCTAATTTTCCATCCTCGCAGCCGTTTTAATCTGAATTGGATGTAATGGTTAGGAAAATATTTCAGATACAGTAATAAAGAAGCAGCATCTAACTGGTGTGGCAGGCAAGACCAGTCATGAAGATAAGATTGAAACCTATTCGCATGGTACGAAACCTGTGATTTGTAATACTTGCAGAGTAAATTAAATTAGCTTTATCTCTTACAAATGTGAAGCATCTGTAATTTCCACTACAAATAAGACATTTCAGTTATCTCCTTATTATATTTTAGAAATGCTGATTTAATTTGTGCTTGTACAATGCATAGTTGTCTACTTTTTTCCTGTTCTTTTTAGCCGTGCTAGCGCTATGAGTGCAATATTTCAAGATCTGTTTGATATATTGCCATGCAATTTGGAAAAGATATTCTTGGTGCCATAAGGAAAAACCTGCCTGATATTGGTGGTCCTTATCCTTTTTTTGCATCACAAGCAGGACATTGTTTATTTTTTATTTTTTTTACCTATCTAGTGAAATGTCTCCCTCTCCACAAGACATATTGGCACACATTTTGTTTCAGACATCCATGGTGTAAAGAAGACAAATCTTGATAACCTTGATACACCAAACTTTTGAAACATGTTCTAAAGACACACAGTTTCTTGACAGACTCCACATGTGCACTGCAAAAAGCAAGAGGAACAGGAAAGAAACACTGAAAATGAAGAATGAGTTGCGAAACAAAGAAGCTAAACATCAGCTGTCGAGCTGCACAATTAAACATGGTCACAATTTTGACTTCTCATAATTTAAATTGACATGATTGATGGTGGGCTGCACAGTGGGGTACTGGTTAGCACTTTTGCCTTGCAGCAAGAAGATCCCTGGTTCGAGTCCCGGCCTGGGCCCGGGATCTTTCTGCATGGAGTTTGCATGTTCTCCCTGTGCATGCGTGGGTTTTCTCCGGGCACTCCGGGTTCCTCCCACAGTCCAAAAATATGCTGAGGTTAATTGGTTACTCTAAATTGCCCGTAGGTGTGAATGTGAGTGTGATTGTGTGTCTGTATATGTAGCCCTGTGACAGACTGGCGACCTGTCCAGGGTGTCCCCTGCCTTCGCCCGAGTCAGCTGGGATAGGCTCCCGCACCCCCCCATGACACTAGTGAGGATAAAGCGGTATATAGAGAATGGATGTATGGATGATTGAGGGTGATTTTGACATTTACAATGCTCTGCTTATACAAAATGGCCCATGTGAATAGAAACACTTGGGTAAAGCCAACTTAGAATGCACTATTTCACTCTTGTATATGTAAGTTTTGTTCACATTTGTCTGAGCTGCTGCTCTGCAACAACTGGGTGGAGACTAGAGGCTTGTCTGTGCACAGCCACACACTTGTATGTTGCTTTGGACCAAAGCGCCTGCTAAAGGAAATTGTAGAATTGTAGACTCTGACCTGCATGTGATGCATTTAGGGAATATCGGGACATTGTAGTGTCCCTCAATAGAATATGCAAATGTTCAACAAGTATACTTTGCAAAAAGGACCTGCATTGGATTTAGATTAAAAACTCACTTTAATTCTTATTGTGATGCAGATTTTCACATTAGCAGAAATGTAGAACAACACTGAAAGCACTACGATGCTTATTTCAATGTGAAAGTGCAATAAAAATGCTTTCTCTTTGTTCCGAATGGTAAACTCAGTATTAAAGTAATCGTGATCATCGTTTTGGTCATATCAGCCTTCATCAGTTGTAAAGACCCTAAAGAAACAATCAGGCAAATATATTTACCATTCAAGCAAATATAAACAAAATATTCACATAATTCATCTTGTAGAAGCAACACTTTCTACAGCTCAAGTGCATTAATTCCGGAGAAATCCAAAAACAGGTAGTTTCAGAAGCAGCATCCTTTTATGTGGGGTTACGGGGTAAAATCAAAACTGCCAACGTGTCAGTTTGGTTAACGCCATGCCTTAAGCTCACAAATATCGTCAAAAACCTATTCTAAAGCATTATAAATAGCAGATATGATCAAGACACGATAAAATGCTTTCTGGTGGGGCAGCATAACACACAAGTCATCAGATTATAAGCTTGGACAACAGAGGGGATTTTTCAATTGCAGCATCATCAGTTTTTAGTAACTCCGAAGCTACATTTAAAGTGCCTATACAGCGAGGCCAAACAATAAAAAACCTAATTTTAATAATAATGATTAACTACAGTCCTGCATTTAGCAAGATAAACGCAAAGGTGGCCAACAACAGGTACTCTGTCATCAGTGTGTTGCAATTACTGCCACGATACGAGGCACCATAGCTAATTTGTATGCCTGTTTAAACCAGATTCACAAAGCCCTGCATGATGAGTGCAAGGCCAGATCTATATGCCATCCATGGCAAAACATTATTTTGGATGCCTTTGCCTGGGTTACACCAAATGAGTCCAGTTTTTTAACCTTATTTTTGATTGCCCTGTCCAGATGTCCTCTACAAAATCACCGCCATCACGCTAGAATGACTAAGTCCTTCCAAATACAATGATTCAAATAATCTAGTAAAAATTGCTGTATTTTCTCACATTACAGTGCATATTACAGCAATACAAACAAAATATTGCAATGTCATTTTTTTTCTATTTTCCTACAGCCCTAGTTTCTGTAGTCTGTTAGTCCATCACACTCACGAAGCAGTTTATCAGAAAAAGTTGAACCTAGAATCCCACATGCTAATATGACATAATAATGCCACATAGCAAAGTTCTCATCCCCTGTCTTATGTGGACATCAGTTCTTCCCACAGTCCAAAATCACGCAGCTTTGGTAAACCGGTAACTCATGTGCAGGTGTGAGCGTGAATGGTTTGTCTGTACAACAGCCCTGTGTGTGACTGGAGAGCTTGGATGGGCTCCAACCCCTCGTGACTCAGCACAGGACACACTAGTATAGTGAAGTGGTGACAGAGGTTCAAGTGATCAGCGGGTTTCACAGAGCCAGCGTGTTTCTCTGGGGCTAATTTATTAATCACATGAATTCCCCAGATTATTCTCAGCAGATGTTAGACTTTATTTAAAATTTATGCAAGATCAAAAACCATAGGTATTAAAGTAGCATAAAGAGAGACATTTGTCAAGCGTAACACAGGCTAACACAGTGATACTTCAACTTGATGCATGGGGCCAACTTTCTGGCTCCCTCAGTCTGATAGCGTGAGTAGTATTTCTACCCCTGCAGCAGAAAAGCTCCAGCAAATTCCAGCCTGTTCAGCTTTCTGAAATATGCTGGCAGGGAGAGCCGAATAAATGACACGTAGCTACTTTGAGAAATTTCAGACCAAGACAGATGACCCAGAGTTGCAGCCACTGGATTATTTGTTTTCTGCAGAGCAATATCATGGCGTGTTGTTTTGCTTTTATCGTTATAAAGTTAAGAGCAGTGCGTGGCACAGCTGTACGGAGGCAAGACATTTTTCTTTGAACAGATGGTGTTGTAATCTAGTTTTCTTCGAGGAACAAGACTTTTCTTCATATTCCTCTCCTCATTTGCTTAATGTGGTTTCTTTCTTCTTTTTTTTTTTTTTGCGTTTGCAGCACCTTGTGGGTATTAGCAAGGGCTATGCAGCATGTACGGCTTTCTGCAAAGTTCATAATGGGAGGACAGCGTGTTGTTGAACTCCTTTGGATTTAGTTCAGACTGCAGGGAACAAATCTAGTGCCTGAAAAAGCCTGCTCTGGGTGTCAGTGGCATGCTATCTGTTACAGTGGTATTGTAGAGCACAGTGGAGCGGCTGTGATACTGCTGTTGTAACATGCAATGCCAGACCCTCTGTTAGTCTTCAGTGGCCTCAGAGGCCAGTCCTTATCTTTTAACAACACGCCTCTCAGCCATCCACTGGCATACAAATGAAAGACTCACTTAGGGGCCGCCCTCCCTCTCCCCTCTCAGTCTCCTCACCCACTCACCCTCCCCCAACCCCCCCTTCAACCTCTCAGTGTCATACTAATCCTTGTTTAGTGCTGGAAATACAGCTCAGTTGCAGTGTTGCCATGCCATTGTGCTCTTCCAATATATTTTGATTAAATGGTATACCGATACAAACACACGAGATATTATAATGGCTTCACTCACACTATCATCGCAGTCTGCTCTCCATTTTGAAACTCTTTTCCACACGACAGAAACCAGAGAAAAGAATCCTTTTAAATGTACCGATGTGATTTATAAACCCAGCATGTTTCTCCCCTCAGCTCGCTTGTAACTCAATTACAGAGTTGATGCTCTAATAAATGGCAATAACATGGCATTGTTAAAGTTTAATGTGGCCCTTAATATCAGCCGCTGCTCGCCAATGTGAGTGGACAGCAACTAGATGGAGTCACCAGCGAGACGACAGGAGGACTCCGTTAACAGTGATGGTGCATGGCTTGTGCTGAAAACTAATTAGTGTGTGTCTACCTGCCCTGCACCTAGTGTTTAAAGTCTGTGTTAGCCGTGGCTAAAGCACTTTCTGCATCATGACAAAGCACTGTGTATTAGTTAGCCTGATTTCTCCTTTCTTGCTTGCTTTTTTTGATACGTGTTGTTTTTGACCACTGGCACAATGCTGGAGATGTCAGTTAGTGTAACAACATGAAATTTGCCAACTTGTGTGATCAGACTTGTCTTTTTCCACATATAAGTACAATGCTAATCTGAAGATTTGTGTGAATTTTTATTTTTACAAGATGAAAATCTCACAGCATGAATACAGATTACAGTCAAATGAATCATAATATATTATCCATCAGTCCTGTTACTACATAAAGTAATTGTCAATAGAATTAAAGTAAACTTTAGGCTATATTATGCATGGCTGTAGTAGACAGCAGAAGTAACTGAGAACAAATCCAGTCATATGGCAAAGAACTTTGGCAATCTATTCAAGAAAAATGGCAAGAAGTCTTCAAGAATTGTTAATTTTAAAAGTTTTGATTAGTGTGCAATGTCGATTGGTATTATTGGTTATGTTTCATGATATGTAGAAGTAAGGACAATGAAAAATGTGGAAAAAGCTCATCGGTTATGTGAGTTAAATGTTCCCTAAAAGTCTGTAAAAAAAAAACACCTCAAATGAGTTTTTGAAGTGTTGTTTCAATTTACTATTTCTGATGTGTCACTTTAAAATAGCATGGAACCCTTATAACTGTTTGAGCCCTGCGAGTTAGACACAGCTGAAGAGACAAAAGCAGTCAACACCCTGGCAGTGTACTGATGCTCATCTCAAAAACGCAATCCAGACTTATTCAGATTCAGAAAGATTTGTAAGTAAAATAGAAAACTAAAGAAGAACTTTTTAAAGTTTAATCAATGGCAGTGGGACTTAAAAAGCAAGTTGCAAATATACACTAGTATTCAAAAGTTTGGGGTCACTCAGAAATGTCCTTATTTTTGAAAAAAAAAAACATGTTTTCAATGAAGATAACATTAAATGAATCAGAAATACAGTCTAGACACTGATGTGATAAATGACTATTCTAGCTGAAACATCTGATTTTTAATGGAATATCTACATAGGGGTACAGAGGAACATTTCCAGCAACTGTCAGTGTGTTCTAATGCTACATTGCGTTAGCTAATGGTGATTAGAAAACCCTTCTATAATTATGTTAGGACATGAGAAGTGTGTGAGTTTTCATGGAAATCATGAAATTATCTAGATGACCCCAAACATTTCAACGGTAGTGTATGTACAGTCCATGATGACTGTCAGTTGTTCTAGCAAGACATTAAAACCTATGAAAACAGCTGAAACAGAGTTTAGACAGCGACGGAGTAACTGATGAAATGCTGAGTAAGCGTCGGGGAGTGAGAGGCTTATTAAGGTTCCATTGCATGTTTTTGAATTCACACAGGGGCGACTGAGCATGTTTTAGTTGAAGTACATGATTCTAATCTAGTTTACTTTTTTAAAGCAAATTCAGCAAATACCTCTTCACTGTCCACTAACTGTCCAATTCTGTTTGTGGAATAAAAAAACAAAACAAATTGGTCTTCGCCCAAGCTGTAGCTCTGTAAATGGGAAACAAAGTCAGACTGATTCATATAACATTCTAGCATGTCCTTTACATGTCACGCTTGTATACAGTACTGGAGGGGAAGGAAGGCTGGCAGTGGGAGTAAGACGACCTCCACCTTCATTGCTGCTGCATTACTGGCAACAAAATCATCCTTTTGTTCACTTCATCCTCCATCCAAACTTCAGAACTGTGACTTGCAATAGCATGTGTTTTTAGCCTTTAGCAGTCACTAGTTTTGTCTTTCTTTTACAAATAATACTAAGTGTGAAAGTCCTGATGTGAACGTATGTTCAAATAAATTTATGCCTGAGCATCTCTTGGACGCAGACAATACAGGCAAGGACAGAGCTGACAAATCAAAATGCTAGTCAAAAGTAGGAGGATTGTGTTTGGTGTCTCAGTACAGGACTCCTATGGCTTCTGGTTAATGCAGCTCCCCACATGGTGGCTACCACCCTCGGCGTGTGAGTGTGTTTGTGAATGGGTAAATAAAAGATATATTATAAGCTGCAGTGGACAAAAACACTATACAAATACATTTCATTTACCAAATCAAACACTCTTTGACTTTGTTACTTAATACATATTAGAAAATGGATATAATCTCATTGTTGAGTAGTTGCTATATATGAAACTAAGGCAAAAAAAAAAAAAAAAAACAAAGATCAGCTGCACAAAATGAACTCAATACTGAGCGTATCACATTAAATAATTCAAAATGTCAAAATAAAGCTTCTAACTAGTACATATAGTTTGACTTGGAAAGCAAGAAACCAGTGCTCTGTATTTTTATTTCTTTTTACTCTCTAACATTTCTTCCTAGCATAGTGGTCGTCTCAGATGGAACCACCAAAGTTTATTCATCAAATGCTGTCTATTTATTTTGTTTTCTGAATGATAATATGACATGAATAATTAACAGCATAGGACTGAGGCTGCTGGTTGCTTCTGATGAGGAAAACTGCACTTTAATTTTGTCTTATACAAATACTCCCTGCTGCCTTCATAACACAGGAATATAATAATAAAAAATACATGTATAAAGGAAATCACATTCAGTTATTATTTCTCCAACTGGAGGAAATGAAATTCAACACAGCCAATTTAAAAACAAATAAAAGCAGACATCTTGAAAGAACAGGAGAGATATTTCTTTGGTTGTAAGACCCCCTGCTGGGTCTCAATGGTGAACTAAAATTTGTAATACATATCTGAAATACCGCAGCATTAAACTGTGATAAAGATTCATGATATCAGTGGCTGAGGCTGCAGCCCACACAGCTCATTATTTTTAATTAGCCCCACCTTTTCAGTACAACATTTCATACAACTACTGTGCTGTGTCATTAACCATTCAATACTCAGCCTTAAACGCAATCAGATGTCTGATGTTGTGTTTTTCCACATCAAATTATGTAACTGTACAGCCAAGAAGCACAGACTCTAGACTTTACTAATTTCTTTGTTCACTTTCCCTTTATAGTTCTGCTGGACTAGAAGCTTCCTGTCTGGGTGCTAATTGTCTGGCTCACATGCATACTTTGTCTTTTGAAACCAACTTTAATGTTCTTGGAGAAAAATCTGAGAAGTTATGATTTAATTCTCTTGAATTAGCTGATAGCGGCACAAAATGTAGGTAACCTCTTTTCTTTGGTGACCTCATTTATTACCATGCGCCCGTGTATTTTACATGTGTAAACCCTGTGATCACCAGTGAAGGCAGCTGAGTCAAAGCAGGCTGCCGTTACAACCAAAGCTACATAGTTTTACTTTTTGTCCTCCTCCTGAGATTCGCATTATTCAATATTCACAACCAGACTTGTTTATTTCAGCTTGCAATACATACTGTATAATAGAGTCGACTTCTAAATAGACTGAAATAGGATGTTTCTTAGAGTAGTAACACCAAAAAACACAGACACTATTTTATTTTCAAATGGCCTTTCTTCAAACACAGAAACAAATTTCATTTTATTAAAAGGGGTTTCCTTTTCAAACATTTGAGTTGTGGCTGTGGGCAAATACAGAATGTTCTATTATTTTATTAATTTAAAGCACATTTTGCTGCTATGAAATGAGATATCAACAGCAGGCTTCCTCCTGGATCATATTGGGTCTTTGGAGAATGACTACACACGTGGACAAAATTGTTGGTACCCCTCAGTTAAAGAAGGAAAAACCCACAATTCTCACTGAAATCACTTGAAACTCACAAAAGTAACAATAAATAAAAATTTATTGAAAATTAAATAATCAAAAACAGCCATTACTTTTGAATTGTTGATTAACATAATTATTTAAAAAAACAAACTAATGAAACAGGCCTGGACAAAAATGATGGTACCTCTATAAAAGATTGAAAACTATTTGACCAGAGTGACATGATTAACTCAGGTGTGTCATTTAATTGACATCACAGGTGTTTCCAAACTCATAATCAGTCAGTCTGCCTATTTAAAGGGAGACAAGTAGTCACCCTGCTGTTTGGTGAAAAGGTGTGTACCACACTGAACATGGACAACAGAAAGCGAAGGAGAGAATTGTCCCAGGACATCTGAAAAAAAATTATAGACAAATATCTTAAAGGTAAAGGCTATAAGACCATCTCTAAACAGCTTGAAGTTCCTGTGACAACAGTGGCTCATATTATTCAGAAGTTCAAGACCCACGGGACAGTAGCCAACCTCCCTGGACGTGGCCGCAAGAGGAAAATTGATGACAAATTGAAGAGACGGATCGTTGGAATTGTATCCAAAGAGCCCAGAGCAACCTCCAAAGAAATTAAAGGTGAACTCCAAGGCCAAGGTACATCAGTGTCAGATCGCACCATTCGTCGTCGTTTGAGCCAAAGTGGACTTCATGGGAGACGACCAAGGAGGACACCACTGCTGAAAAAAACTCATAAAAAAGCCAGACTGGAATTTGCAAAAATGCATGTTGACAAGCCACAAAGCTTCTGGGAGAATGTCCTTTGGACAGATGAGCCCAAACTGGAGCTTTTTGGTAAGGCACATCAACTCTATGTTCATAGACTCAAAAACCAAGCATACGAAGAAAAGAACACTGTCCCTACGGTGAAACATGGAGGAGGCTCAGTAATGTTTTGGGGCTGCTTTGCTGCATCTGGCACAGGGTGTCTTGAAAGTGTGCAAGGTACGATGAAATCTGAAGACTATCAAGGCATTCTGGAGAGAAATGTGCTGCCTAGTGTCAGAAAGCTTGGTCTCAGTCGCAGGTCATGGGTCTTCCAACAGGACAACGATCCAAAACACACAGCCAAAAACACCCAAGAATGGCTGAGAGAAAAGCGTTGGACTATTCTAAAGTGGCCTTCTATGAGCCCAGATCTGAATCCCATTGAACATATGTGGAAGGAGCTGAAACATGCCATTTGGAGAAGACACCCATCAAACCTGAGACAACTGGAGTTGTTTGCTCATGAGGAGTGGGCCAAAATACCTGTTGACAGTTGCAGAACGCTCATTGACAAATACAGAAATCGTTTAATTGCAGTGATTGCCTCAAAAGGTTGTGCAACAAAATATTAAGTTATGGGTACCATCATTTTTGTCCAGCCCTATTTCATTAGTTTGTTTTTTTTAAATAATTATGTTAATCAACAATTCAAAAGTGATGGCTGATTTTGATTATTTAATTTTCAATAAATTTTTATTTATTGTTACTTTTGTGAGGTTCAAGTGATTTCAGTGAGAATTGTGGGTTTTTCCTTCTTTAACTGAGGGGTACCAACAATTTTGTCCACGTGTGTATATATGACAGGAAGCAGGATTGGTCTAGAAAAAGTAATAGGTCTTGTTACCGTATTTGTTACAAATCGGTGCATTTTTGTGTAATACTCAGACATAAACTAACCGTGACGTCACCCGTTGGTTTCAACGCCGAGAAAATGAAGCCCGGATTTTGCTACTTCCTGGTCGCCGTTTTGGATTTTTTGGAGCCAGTGACGTAAAAAGCGTCATCAAACAGGCTGGACCGGAGAGCAACTAGGGGCAGGATTGGCTGAGGACTCTCTTATCCCGCCCACGTTTTACCGCAGAGGCTTCTGTTGCTGTCCATCAAGTATAGCCACGCCCCCTGGCTCCGCCAACTTTAACGATGTATTTAAAATTCAGTATTGATTTACTTTAAGATCGGCCACCTGATCTCTCATTTTGACCATGAAAACTAACGGGAAAAAAATCCTGAGTTGTAGAAAATCAGTCTATCAAATTTTATTTTTTCCAAAAATGAATTGGGGTCTATGGAGCAAAAGCTTTTTGGAGCCAACCCTAGTGGACGGCGGGATATTGCAAGTTTTTGACACTTCCGGGTCGGCTTCAATTCTGGAGCCAGATGCTACGTCCACTATATATACAGTCTATGGTAATACTTGATATTTGATATAGAAAAATGTCTTTGTTTGATTAAAATGAACTCCTAATTAACAAAATTTGTTTGAAATGTATGTTTTCCTATTCTTTACATTTTGGAACTGGTGATTTTTCAAAGTTCCTCTATGCAGGAAACACCTAGCCTAGCCACGCTAGACAACCCACGGCAACGAATTTTTCTCTGCCAGGGTGGGTCTAGTTACCCTCAGGAAGCCTCATGGTTGGATGCTCCTAAAACTGGCCTACGAATCACCATGAAGTGTAGAGTCAGAAGGCGGGCGTAACTAAGTGACGACAGAGGCGCGACGATTCTGACAGAAACAACCGGAAACAAGTAGCCTAGCCGCGCTAGACAACCCACGGCAACGAATTTAATTCTCTGCCAGGGTCGACAACAAAAACGACAACAGTCGTTGAGCTCCATTAGCACCGACTCTGAATAATCTTTCTGTTAACATGTCTGTAATATACTTAAGCTTCACCCATTGACTGTATAAATAAGGCTTCACCGAACTACCGCATCCTCTGATTTCCGGCGCTCTAGGAGCCTATTCATTGCGCTGATTGGTTGTATACCTACCCAATTGCTGCAGAGTGATTTGAAAGACAACCTTTTAGCCCGCCTCCCTCCCTGTCGAGAGTTCCTAGACCCTTGTGTCTTCAGACCTGGATCTAGCGCGGCTAGGCTAGGAAACACCCTGAGTACTAATATTATTGGTTTGTAGATAAAATATAGCTGTTCTGAGTCTTGTTTATGTGAGGAGAAAATCAAAGTTTTTTTTTTTTTTTTTTAGAAAAGGGTCTGCAATATTACTGTAACCTAATAGAATCACTGATGCTTGTTTTTCTTTACCTCTGCCCAAGTATTGTTATAAACCCTTTCAAAGTCACAGCTACAGTGCAATCACGCTCTATTTCCAAAGACATAACACGAGGGCATGAAGTTGGTTTATCTCTGGTCTGATGATTTGATAACTGTGGAGTTGTCGTGAGGAGTTGTTGCGTGGCGTGTTACCCTTGACTTGAGGTCAACTCGTCCCGTTAATCTCGGCGTCAACACCACTCAACAACTTGAGCTGCAGGAAGTCTGGTGTTCTGTGCTGACATACGGCTGCAGCAGCTCAGCTCAGATTATACTATAATACTATAAATGACATGTTAACCCTTTAGCTTGCCAGAGATACTCCTGTTAGATGCAATGACACAAAGATCTTACTGAATAAAAGGTTAAGTCAAACCAGGAAGTGGCACCAATAGTGGTCTGTGGTGACACCTGTTTAACAGAGTATGAAAAAAACCCAACATAACAAGAATCACAGACTAATAATCACCAGCGAACTGACTATCAAGATGGAGCATTGGCAGCTTCACTATGTTCATATCCCCTGCAAATATCTGTTGAAACTCGATCACGAAGTGTTTTAAAATCAAAATTAATCCAGGACTGCAGAGTTACAAATATTCCCAAGGCTAAAGATTCATGTCAGTGTTTCTCTCAATTGCCTTTTTCAGTTTGTCCCCCCAATCATGTCTACAGGCATCTTTCCAGTATTTGTCACTAATAAATATTACAAGTGTTTGTTACTATTTTCAGTCTAAATAAAAGTGCACAATGCCCTCTGCCTGTTAAGTGCTTTTAATTACATCCCCTCTGACAAAATTGTCTTTTGAGGACTGCTGCTTCTATTGTTTCTAAACAGGGTTCAATGGGTTTATTACTGTTAGAAGTATAGTTGTTGACTAAACTTAGTCCCTGCATTAGCATGGGGAATTGTTGACTTTGCAGAGGCTCATGTAACTGCAGAATTACAAATGCCAGGAGGCACTTGAATTCCCTTTAAGCTACCTCTATAGACAAAGAGAAGAGAACTGACAAAGACCTCCACAAAAACCGACAGGCCTCCCACACATACAAACAGCAAAATCACAAGTGTTGGAAAGCGACCCAATGGGATGAACAAGGAGAGGCTTAAACATATTCCTATGCAGCAGATTCTTAAAATGTAGCAGTCAGATTTCCCCTACAGTTTAAGAAAACAAATTTGTGAGCAACTGTTGCACCAGATCTCCTATTTTACCCAGAAACAAGGAAGTGTTGCTACAGCCAGGGAGCTTTGTTGAGGTTCAGATGTAGTTCCTTCACACATGCTTCATTTCTGGAGGATTAAAGATAAGAGTCAATTCAAATGCTGTCATTTTGGCAAATGCATGTTTCTAATCGGGAATTAGGGCCTTAATAATAACATGGATGTGATGAGCATTTTCTTCTGGTGCTAAATCTTACAGACATTCGGTTCAAACATGCAAATAAGGGGCAGATGGAATTAGCCAAGAAGTGTGTGGGGGATGAGAGTTGTGTCGCTAGGGGTCGACGCCTTTTGTGGAACATAAGTCCCATTTATCCCAAATTAGGACGGGTGCGGCACTGGTTCGCTTTGATGTTCCTCTTGGCGGGGGCCGGGGTGGAGTGCAGAGGAGGGGGGGGGGGGGGGGCAGATTGCTCGAGCACAAACAGATGTTCAAGGCTCATCCTTTGAGGTGGTGATGAAACATAGCCACAGCAAGAGTTTTTACATCCCACTGTCAGCCAGTTGACACAGAGACAAGGGCAGGGCTGCAGTTGCCACTCTAATGGTGCTGCATATGGGCTTCGATAGGAAACAACAGCAGATGAAGCACTTTGACCCACATATGTGCTAAGTTGAAGGCTTTGCTGCACTGCAACAAAAGAAGAGAGTAATTTGATGGATATTACAAAAAAGAAACGCAATACAACATCATAGCTTGGTAAAAGATATCGAATCAGACGTTGTTGTAAACCAATATCCGAAACAGCACAACCCACAGCAGCATTTATTAAACATATGTCTCTTCCACTAGGATGACATGTTGTTATATCAACATCTTATCAAGTTCAAAATGTTAGCAGAACATTTTCTGCTTCGCACCTCATCTAACTGGGTCAATTTCATCTCTGTTTCTTCAGGAATACGACGACGGCTACGGAACAGCTTATGATGACCAGGGATATGAATCATATGACAACAACTACACTAACCAAGGACAAAAGTAAGTTCTGCTTTTATCTCCAAATAGTTCTCACCTCACTTACATCATTTTTTGGGTATTTCTGTAACACACCACTTTCCACAACAAGGTTTGGTGTGTGATGCACTGAGCTCTTATTTCAGATAGAATGTGTGTGAGTCAGTGTGGTGAATAAGTACCGATCACATCTGACTTTCATGCAACGTGGCCTTCACATGAATGACCATATTATAGATTATTTATCCCTATTCTTGTCTCCTAAATGAGCACCCAAAGCTGCTATGCAAAGGCTTAGTGAAAGATCAGGGTTACACAGGCTAATATTGTGGAGGTCTGATTCTGGGGCATGAACACGGTATCTCTGGGTGTCCTGGGGTGTCTGGCACCGGGAGGTTGGCAGCAGCGCAGCCCCTTTGGGTCCTGTGGGTTGCAGGATTGTGCCTCTGTGGATTAGGCCTGTTGTGTCCTAGCTTTTGAGTGATCAATTGGATTGGGATCTGGGGAGTTCAGCGGCACGGCCATCACCTTTGGCTTTTTCTAAAGCAATAGAATACAACACCACCCAAAACTATGTCCTCCAAATTTACTATGACGTGGAATCAGCACTTCTCTCAAAAAGTTGCAAGTAAAACTTTATGCCACTAGGATGTATTGCTGGCTGTATTAATTTTAACTGCGTTGTAATAATATATTGACAACTGAGTGTAGTTGGAGTACAGGGAATGAAAAACTCATTTTTAAAGCAAGGTTATCATGTAGGTCTGTCTAAAAGGGTGAAAACGTGAAAATGTCAGTGATCTAAACAGCCTGATCGAGTGCAATAAATTAGAAATGATTTGGATATATACTGAGTTGTAAATATGTCTCAAAGTACCAAACACAACTTCATGAGCAGCGTCTGAAGGCAGTGAGTTTGCCACGGTCTGGGCATTTGGCCTTGACTTAATGTAAGAGAATATGAGATTTTGAATTGCAGTCACTTGGCAACAGCTGGATTATGGTGCATAAGCTTTTAGAAGTCATTTATGCTCATTTTCCACCCTGTTTGAAACTCAACAGAACACTTGCAGTTAATGAAGTATTTTGTGAAGTGTGAAATGTTTTGACTGACCTATGAGCTGTCCTTTAAGATTAACTCAGGAAATCATAATTTAACTTTGGCATATTCAATGCTATAGCTCCATTTAAATATATATATAGATATATAGATATAGATATATAAAAGAAAACAGACAAAAAAAAACCCCTATCATGCAGGTGTAGAAGGTCTGAAAAGTTTAGGCCTGGTGGCGACTAAGTGGCTAATCTTTGAATCTAAGGTCTCAAAATAAACCTCTCACGTCAGACTCTGATGTAATCAGTTTCCTGCAAGGGAGTCATTGCAGCTCATTGCAGTTTATTTTATTATCTTTGTTTTATTCAGTCTTCAAAACATCAGGCTAAAGGTACTTTTTCCACAGTGGCTGCCTTGCCATTGTCTTAGTGGTATGCTGCTCTGTTTAACAGAGGGTCCTGCACAGCTAAATGCAGAATATTGATTTTCTTATATCCAGGCAGCTATCACACTCTCCAAGCCACACAAGGTCAAAGGCTTTCGGTTTGGTCTCCCACTGTATTTTATCAGGACAAAATGTGCTACATTTATGTATGCCCACTTGTGCCACTTCAAAGAAAGAATGATTGTTGCCACATTTAAGGTGTCAAAAATTGGATTGAATTGGCAGCAGCTGGGGAAAGAAAAAGAAAACAGTCACAGAGAAGAAAAAAAACATTATTCTGTCCCCTGGCTTTTGTGTGCAGGGTGGTCGATGTTTTCTTTTGTAGACGTGTCAAGATGTATGTCACCCAGGCTTCATCCATCTTTTGTGCTTGCTTTCTTTTTTTTTTTTGGGTCCAGATAACACAGCCACACTTCTCTCCCTCTCTAACACACCGACGTTAAGTCTTAAGGGTTGCGTGTTCGGATGTTTGCTGTGGGTAACACAGGTACGCCTCAGGAATCTGCAGCTTCTTGTTTTAAAAGCAGCCTCGTGAATAATGGCGGGGGTGCGTTGGTGCCTGGTTTCTGGTGACAGAGCAGGAGAAAAATGGAGTCCATCATGTTGAGGCTGGAGGCTGGGTGGACTCAAAGAGATTTTCATGTCTGTTATCTGGCGGGAGATGAAGCAACTAATAGGACCCAGACTTAGAAGCCTGCGCCTCCAGAGACAGCTGATTCACTTACTTCTTCTCTTATTTGTGTGTCTTTTGTCCTGGATTTGGTTGAGAAGTTACAGCCACTGCAGGCAGACATTGCACGCGTATGCAACATAAACTTTATGCAGTATTTACGGCTTGTCTTGGATTGATCAAAGTTTGATTGTTTAACTCATAAACATAAGATACATGCTGCATGTTCTCATTGTTTGTTCTTTGTTTACTCCTGCAGGTCATGTATTTATATCTTTATACATAATTATTTGTAGAAGACACAGCAATATTAGCATGCACTGAAAAAAAATAGCACTTTATTGGTCCACAGTAATCAATTTCTTGTATTAAATTGTTGCGGTTGCAGTTAATACTGCAACGCAATACTGAGCCTCAATAGATCTCTACTCACGGTTGCAAACCTATTTAGCCTTGCGATGGACAAAGGTGCATTATTTTCACCCCAAGCCGGAGAGAAGTCATTGTTGGTCCCAGCTGCAGAAGGGCCTGGAGGAGAGTGTGTGTGTGTTTGTATGTGTGTATGTGGACAAGAAGTCTCCTAACAATGTTTCTCGCAGCCTAAGGAGCTCCCAGTCACCAATCTGAGCTCCGTCTGCGTGGCAGGATTTCAGTTGCCGGAGGATAACAAGCAGAACAATTTACAGTCTCTCTGTCATGGTATTACCCCGATGGCTTATGCTAGAAACAGGCCTGCCATTTGTGAACACAAAAGGAAAGGAAGAGGACGGTTGTTAAAGGCTGCTGCCTTTATACTGATCATGATGCTGCATCAGATACTTTAATTAACCTGAAATGTATTTCTATAGTGGGTGTAATAAATGGAGTTGCAGGTGATGACCGGTTTTGTGCATGCCACTCAAATAATCAATATAAAATTGTACTATATAAAGCATCATCTTACTTGCATCTATTGATTCAATAAAGTAGAAATGTATTGCATTGCTTTTTACCCATTGTTATCCTGGAAAAATACAGAATTGATTCCTCCTTTTCCTTAGAAATTTAAGGTCTCTTTCCCCTCCTTTAAAGAATCACCATTCAGTGTTGGTGTCCAGGATTCAAATGAATCTGTACTAGTGCTGAAGTGTAAAAGGAAAATGGCAAACATTCACTGCTGAGAGATTTTCTCAGTTACCCTGACGTATGTGCTATACAGGGTCCCACGCCCTCTTGACATTGCTCTGTAAGTCCAGAACTCTGCAGGGTACCACTCAGTTGCCGCTGCCTTGACAGGAGTGTAGGCAGCTGGTTGATTTAGTACAATTATCAGAAATGTTTTTATTGAAGTGAAAGTCCTGCATTTGTATTCTTAAAGAATGTAAGTTGTACGCATTCTTAGCATACAAATGTGCATCAGTATCAAAAGTAAGAACACTGATTGAGGCTATTAATTAATTTAACACTTGGATTGTTCACTTTGGCAGCAACACTAAAACCTACAGCTGGAATGTGAGAACAGAAATAGTTCTGGGATAGCAGCCTTTCTCTGTAGGGAACATTTCAGTGTTTGTCTAACAGCTGGCTTGTGAAACTTTAAAAGATCGCGAATGATGTCACAATTCCTGAAAGTCCAAGGTGATGCAATGCAACTTCTCAGGCCAAAGCCTTAACATATTCAGCTTAGTATCAAATATAGCAAAGAGAAGCAGCCAAATCTGGATTTTTCCTTGAAAAATGAATGAATTGATTATTAAATCAATGCCCATTAAATATTTCAGCTCAAGGAAAAAAATCACAATCTGTAAGTACACAAGAAAAACATCCAAACCCATATTAAATTCTTCTCCAAACAAAGCACTTACATCTGCAAAATTATTTCCAGAAGGCTGTTGGCTTTAACATTGTGTTGAAATGCAAATATAATCAGTTATTTTAAATACGTGTGACACTGCCCAGCAGTGGTAGTGATAAATCTTAGCCTTCAATGCTGTGTTTAACGCGAACAGACTATTCACACACATTACTGTCCACAAAGGCAAAAAACGCTGACAAATGAAACAAGACAACCTGTGTGGCTGTACTGTACACACTGTCATGCAGAACAGCCAAAACTGAGTAATTTAGACATAATTAAATTTGAAAGTCAAATAAGGCACTCACAACCTTAAGACATGAGACTTGAGCTAAAAAGCTGTTTTTAGACGCCCAGAAGACATTTCACGACATTTACATCTTTCAGAAGAAGACGCCTGGGGGAACCTCGTGGAACGCTACCTCAGCATGACAGCCGTGGCAGTCAGTCCACAAGCTCCCAGATCACAGCCTCCTCTTACCGTGTTTATACCACACAGAGCTATCATCTTTTTTGGAAAGCCAGCAGAGAGCTTTATCGCGGAAGAGTATTCGAGAGCTGCAGCACTAAGCTACAAATCAAGTTCTAAGGTCAAGGAGGCAGGAGGGGGCTACTTGTGGGGAGAGCATCTTTAATTTTATTAGCGGAGAGGAGGTGACGTCTCTGTAGGGAAATGAGAAGGATGACAGCTGTGGCACAGCCCTGGCTGGACACTTGGAGAGGTCATGGAGAGGTGATCTCTCACAGCTCGGGTGTGATCAAAGCATTATTTCATATTTGACACCTTAGAGCCTGCCTTCTGCTGACACCTCGCACCTTCCTTTGCACCTTGCTTTGGTACGCTACATCGTAGGCCGGATCCCAGAGGCCCGCGGGCACGAGGATAGCTGTGTGACAGTGTCTTAAAGGGCAGACACATCCCTGAGGAACAACAGTAAATCTTAGAACAAGACACGGGCACAAAAGAGAGCATGGGAGAGTGGCTTGCTTTCATGGTGTTGTAGTTTAGAATCAATTGCTTGAAAGATCTCCAGCACACATACACAAACCTCCAGTGTTATTCTGTCTATAACTTAGCTGCTAGGTCGTCAAATAAAAGGATCATAGTACAGGTATCAAACACTCTTTCCCTACTGCCAGTGTAGACTCTTATTCATGGACATTGTCACAAGAGCACTCAATATACACCACATAGGGAGGAGCTGAAGTTGCGAACACAATCATGCTTGCCTGCTTATTGTTGCAACATAAAGGAATACCACAAAAGAGCTACCAGAATCCAGCCTGCTGCTGTGAAACATGGTCATTATGGTGAATCACTGCATCCTTAGGGGCTGTGAATACAGAAGTACAGAAGTCTATGATCCAGTCATACTATTTCACATCTATGGTGCTGGCAGAGGAGAGCTGTGCTCTGGTCATCAGGGCAGCTCAGTAGCAGTCACAAATTGAGACAACAGTGCTGTTGTTAGTAGGGGAAATTTGATGACAAAATACACCTGTGCATTTTGAATTAAGTGACTTTATATAATGTTATTAAGACTAAGAAGCCACATCCACCCGATTGGTTCTTTTTTGAACTTAATGCTAAAGTAGGCATGCTAATGTGCTTACAGCGACAATACTAAAAGGCAGGTGTCACTGTCACCATCTTACTGTAAAGCAATGGTATTTGGTAATTATCACTAAATGCAGTACAACTCAGGTTGATGAGAATGTCAGTCCTGCAAGTATTTAGTTGTAAACAAAAGAATGTTTGACTTAATGGTCAAGCTAAATGAAAGGTTATGTGATGGCAAAACTGTCCAATCTCCTGGTAGATGTAGATGGGGGAAAAAAAGCTGATTGAGTATAGTGTCTCAAAACCATGTACAGAACCATCTGAGACTTCCTGGCACCCATCTAAGCAGTAGATATTAAGATATATCACAGAACAAAGACATCACCAAAGTAAATCTGGTTCATCTTCTTGGAACAATGATTGTCTTTACAGAATTTAATGACAATCTGTCAGTTACTTGTTGATATTTTATCAGTCTAGATTGACCTACTAATGGACAGACCGACATTGTCATCCCTAGAGTCATGCTGATGACATGGCTAAAAGTGGTGGCCAGAGAAGTGTTTTTAAGGGTCATGGATTCCCAGCTAAAGGGCCCTGACATATCAGTTGGCATCTGCTGTCACTGTGCCATAATTGAGCATCTCTGGCAAATATGGCCCATTATACATTTATTTATTTATTTATTTTTTGTGGAATTGGCATTAGTTTGACCTCAGGAGAGAGAGGTGAGAGAGCTGTTTGGTTCGCGTAATGATTCAGTGATTTCACCCTATAAGAGGAATTTTGCCTTGTTTTTTTATGTATTTATTTACATTTTAGTTTGTATTTAGATATTTTATATTCTTTCAGCATTATGTTTTCATTGAATTCCTTATATGCAAATTCTGTTTCATCTAGAATGACAATGTAGGTATTTGCATTTTTTTCCTTATACAGGGTGACACAAAAAAACAGGATTTTTTTAACAATCCAATAAAACCAAGAGTGATGGAAGAAAAATATTTTATTCATAGTAATTGAAACCTTAAAACATGCCATTTAAGAAACGATGGAATTTTCATTTTTTTTTAAAAATTACTTCCTGTAGATGGCGTCCTCCTGTACGAATGCATTCTTGAAATCTGCTGTTGAGATTCCTCATTGACTGCTGCAACATCTCAGCTGGGATACTGTGAATCTATTTTAACTCATCCAGAGTTCTTGGTCGAGTCGTGTACACTTTACTCTTGAGATTTCAAGAATCTACCAATTACAATTACAATTCAAATTGTCTCAATGCATTTCACAGATACCATATGCCTGAACACCCAGAACAAGCACTAAGGCGATAGTGGCAAGAAAAAACTCCCTTTTAACGTGAGTTTTTTCCAGTTACATTAGATAGCTAGCTGTCATTTGGTCTCGACTATGGTCTTTACAGTGTTTACACCTACATTAGGTGATGCACAGTGTTTGTACATTCTGCATTTGTGATTGCTGCTACTTTAAGGTCTGCTTGTTGTCAGTGCCCGAAGGCAGACAGCTATTAAAACAAGAATTTTATTCTTAGAACAGATCAGCTGTGTTGCTGTCTGCTTCTGAGACGCCTGCGTCGGCTTCACAGATGCCAGCTACCTAACTGCTGTTTTCAAGGTAGACAGCTTCTCAAGATGAGTGACAGAAGCTGTGGGGGAATTAGACCATCTAAGGTGGAAGGAGGCGGGATTTACACCACTCTCTGTACTTCAAGACAAAAAGCCACATATTGTAAATTTAATGACATGAAGTCTTTCACAGATGCCAGATAGTCGGATGGATTTGAAAGAACTCTGTAGCTGGTCTTCACTCAAAGAGACAGTGTTGAAAGGGAGAATTTCACGCAGTAGGTAAAGGAAAATAAACGGTCTGCTCCAAACTAGAAAGAAGACTTATTTAGAAAGTCAAATCTTTGCTGTAGGCCATTTTGTCCCTCTTTGTGACTCGTCGGTGGGGGGTCAGCAGTGGAGATAGCTTTGCAATCAGCCACCACACTGAGCAATCACCAGTGTATCCATCACGAAGGTTTCCATTTGAAATGATGTGAGCTTCATTTCAGACAGAATGATGGAGAAAAAAAAGAGGTACGACTGCCTTTTTTCCTTCCAGCTATTTGCATTGTAATGTTGTCTATGCGAATCACTGAGCCGGTATAATCAGAACATTCAGTGTGGGGCATTTTTCATCCGCAGTTTACTTTTCAACCTTGTGCCAAAAATGAATGAAAAACATGATTACATTAGAAGCATCAAGGAAGTATTTCTTTTTGCTTAAGGATTCACAGTCATGATCAGTTTAAGTGTGCTATATGCAGGAAATAGGCTAACGGAAGAGAAGCAGACTCCCTCCGCATCAGGCCGCTGCCGTATTATCACTACAGCCCCTTGTAATGTCCTACTAGATTTCTTCAAATTTATCACAGAGGACTGGAAGAGTAATGGTGATGTAAGAAAACAAAGTCCACTAGGGACGTGTACTACATCATTCAGATTTAACACCGCCATCTGTTTCACGGTGCCCAGGAACGGCAACATCAGTGCTTAAGATGAAGCATTTACGGAGATGACAGATGCGTTAGAGAGACAGGGTCTTTACCCAGACCTAGAATCAGATGCCTGATAAAAGAGACACACTAATCTAATGGGTGTCGTGTTTCCTCTTATGCTCCATGCTGCTGCTTTACACCAGTATGTTTGTTGTCCTTTTTTTTCCCTCTTTTCTTGGCCAGTGAAGTTAGGGGAGACACAAAGCAGCGGACGCCTTCTGCTAATGAATGTCAAATCAAAAGCTGACCTATTTAGAAAGTCAAAGCACTTTCACACCTATGACAGGGTGATATCTCGAGTGAGATCAACCTCAGGCATCCCATCTCATGCTTGTATTCTCATTGCCTGCTGTGTATTTCTGACTTTTATCGATGATGATGATGAATTTTAGATTGTAGGAGGATGTGACACAGAGGTAGTTGAAGGTCTTCAGGTTGAATGTTTTAATAACTTCTTTTTATATTATACTGCAGAAGTACGCTTATAGACAAATGAAGTTTTTTTGTTTGTTTTTAACCTTGTTACCATGTCCATGGGTTATTTTTGTTATATGCCGATGAGCAAATTAAACAGTTATCATGGCTGAGCATTTCCACCCTAAAATGACAGTGTACCAATGACAGTCTTGATGACACAGATTCAGATTTCTCTAAATTACTTCCAGATTACAACTTGTCATCAAATTGGTACAGTAGTTTTATCATGGAGAGTATATATATATATATATATATATATATATATATACACATACATGCATACAACTGTTCAAAAGTTTGGGGTCACTAAGAAATGTCCCTATTTTTGAAAGGCTAATTGATGATTAGAAAACCATTGTGCAATTATTTTTGCATATGAATAAAAGTGTGTTTTCATGGAAAACATGAAATTGTCTGGTTGACCCCAAACCTTTGAACTGTAGTGTCTGTCTGTCTAATCTGACTTCTTATAACACATTTTCCATTGAAGATGTTGTTCTTATATTTATCAAATTTGACAGCGTAGAACAGTAGTCACTGGTGGCCACTGTTATATATGTACATTTGATTTGATTATTTATTATTTAATTTAGTTTGTTGGCAGTGCACCGTCCAGTGACAGCTATTTATATTTTCGTCATGCCCTAATGTACAGTGGGTACGGAAAGTATTCAGACCCCTTGAAATTTTTCACTCTGTCATTGCAGCCATTTGCCAAAATCAAAAAAGTTCATTTTATTTCTCATTAATGTACACTCAGCACCCCATCTTGACAGAAAAAAACAGAGATGTAGAAATTTTTGCAAATTTATTTAAAAAGAAAAACTGAAATATCACATGGTCATAAGTATTCAGACCCTGTGCTCAGTATTGAGTAGAAGCACCCTTTTCAGCTCGTACAGCCATGAGTCTTCTTGGGAATGACGCAACAAGTTTTTACGCAACAGTTCAAAGGTTTGGGGTCACAGAGAGTGAAAAATTTCAAGGGATCTGAATACTTTCCATACCCAGGGTATGATGACAATAAAGCTGTTCTGTTCTGTTCTATTCTACTGGATGCACTCATTTTTACGGTAGCACAGTATGCAATTTCTTTTGAAAAATATGAGCTAAGCATCTGCTCTTTTGTTTACATGGCCAAATAAAAACCACATTTTCTCAGGTGTCAAGTGCCCATTGTAAGCAGTACTGTAGCATAAAGCCTGTCATTAATAAAAAGGAAAGGTTAAAACACTTAAATTAAATTATGCTAATTGCGCAGTAGAGCATCCGACGCTGTCGAACTTTTGGCTACACAAAGCAGAAATTTACCAGAATCTGTGACCTTCAGGATGCGTCTCAAGACTCCGGTCTCTGTAATTGAGAGGAGAAAGTAACTACGGAGAGAAGTTGTGTAGCAATATTGACAAAATGTCACCTCAGAAATTAGAGGCGCCTAACAGCTTCTATTGCACTCTTCTCCTTTGTGCAAAGAGCAGGTCTGCACTGGCAGCTTTCAGCACAGTAGACTGCTATTATTGGTCCTCTCCACCATTAAGAGAAACGTAAAGAGTTAAGTGGAATGAGGGTGTATTTTACAGGAAACCCCAGCTCTTAGGTTGTACTGTACATCATGAAAATGAATTCAGGAGAAAAATACAGTCTGTACTAAAAATGCAAGCCTTAAAAATGGTTTCATGCTGTGTAGTGTCCTGAATGTTTTTTTTTTTTTCTATTGCTGAATCTGACAGAGCTACAGGAAAGCCCCAAAATTACCCCCCTATTTCACATACTTCACAGTATGTCTGCAGGCACCTGTGAATTGTGGCAAATGGATTTGACTGATGTTTATTTTGAAGGCGACCTCTCTGGATTACACCGCATTTTAGCATAGTGTGAAATCTAATTATTTAGTATCCTGTCAGGTCTTGTCTCGGGGTACACAATAGGACGAGTCAAAACATGCATTCAGTTGTCACGTGTCTCTCTGTCTCCCCCTCCACTCCTTCTCAGTGGTGTCAGGGATACTCCAGAGACTTGACATCCATGGCAGATGCATGGTGGCACCTCAGCCGCAAGGGCTCACTGGAAACCTCAGCAGCTGGCCCTCTTTTCTCCAAGGGAGACTACATTAGCACAGAGGAACAGCTTTGTTTGCTTCTGGTGGCTTGGCATTGTTTGGAGTTGAATTATGAACTGTGTAAAATTTATGCTAAGCCTGACTTAAGGCGCAAAGCCTCTTTAGGGAGCTGTCTCATGTCTCATTGAGCACCTACAGTGGTCTTAAAATGATTCCTGTCTCTGTCCTCAGTTGGCCACGTTGTTCATCCTTCTTGAAAAAAAATGTTTCACAAGACAATGCAGATTGTCATGTTGAGAAGTGTTGTCAGTGTTGGAGAAGCTGCCAATGATTTTTCACACACCATTAGTGATGTACAGTCATGCTGATGTTTAAGAAATTTTACATTTATACTTCCCAGGATCTGTTATGACATCTCTCACTAAATTGGGCTAAATAATAGGCAAAATAAAATATATTGCAATTGCTGGTATAATGTTCAAAAGCATGTGGTCATTAGAAAAGTTGTTACTTTTGAAAGAAAAGCATTTTTTTCTCAATGAAGGTAACATTAATTAATCAGAAATACAGTCTAGACATTGTCAATGTGGTAAATTACTATTCTAGCAGAAAATGGCTGATTATTAATAGAATATCTCCATAGGGGTACAGAGGAACATTTCCAGCAACCATCACTCCTGTGTTCTAATGCTACATTGTGTTAGCTAATGGTGTTGAAAGACTAATTGATGATTAGAAAACCCTTATGCAATTATGTTAGCACATGGATAAAAGTGAGTTTTCGTGGAAATTGTCTGGGTGACCCCAAACTTTTGAACGGTAGTGTATATTTTTGCTGAGGTCTGTCAACCAAACAAGCATGTTCTCTTATCTCTTACATCTGTAGAACATAGTTTGTAGGTATCTGATGGTATGTTGTGGCAGATTTTATCTAGAGTAAAAAAAAAATTCTGAGATTTGAATGTTGCACTTAACCATGCTATATATAAATATATATTTTTTTTGAAATATTTCAGTCAATTGCTTTGTCCAGCAGCAAACATATCTTGTTTGTGGCACTCAAAGCACAAAATAGATACAGTAACTGGGTTCTGTGGATTGTTCAAATTCTTGAAATGTGTTTTTTTTTTCTCCCAATGGTTTGAGCTGCACTGAAAATAAAATCCAAATCATCTTATATACAAGACAAAAATAAATAGTAACCATGTTTTATTTCTGTAATTTAGTTAAATTGACCATTTCAGGAATGACTACCAATCTGAGTTTCGTTAGCAAAATGAAAACTTGGATAATTAAAATGTGTGTAACAGTTTTTTTCTCATAGAAAGTGATGGTCCTTGTATAGCAATGGTTCAATAAACTGTTCTAGATTCCACAGTTTTACACAAGTGATCCAGTGTGTTAGCAGCTCGTCTGGAGCCCCAGAGATGTCTGGAAACTGTTTAGCTAACAGAAACCAGCAGATCACTTCAGCTGCACAATTTTCAGCATATTAACATTTTTTATTTGCACTTTAGAAGGATTAAATATGATCTTTTGACAAACACATGCAAAATGTTTTTGCAGGGTTTGTTATACAGTATATTGTCCTACAAGCTTATGTATTAGAATTTTGTCAGTTTGTCAGTGAATTCATTGCAATATGCAAATAGGGAATTAATAAGGCAAATTAATTACTTAATTTTCATTGTAGTCCAGTGTCTTTCAGTGAAGCACATCCTGTTCAGCGATGGCAGACTTAATAGCAGGCTGAATTTGTTGAAATTGATTTCTTGGAGTGCTGCAAACTGTGGTGTAATTTGATGAAGGAGCGGACTGTCTCAGGCTCCTGGACTTCAGTTTGGCCTTTTGAGATCAGGCCGCAGAAAGCTACTCCATTACAGTAACAAGAGTAAAATATAATTCGTTACTTCCACTCTGGTGTGTCATTACTGTCACCTCTTTGCCCTCAGCAGTCAGGCGGTGCTGATGTGCCGTGTTGGGGTTTTGGTTGGTGCTTTCAGCTCTCTAATCTGGAGAGCAGAGAGGTGCTGCTGTCGCTGCCAGACTGACTGACAGGCAGGCGGAGAGGACCCAGCTGTGATGGCTGGTGTCGGCTCAGTGGCAGCCTTATGATGAATTGCCTCTCTTGAGTGATAGCGCTGTTACTGAATGATACTGACGCAGGATTGTTCTGTCAGCATCTCGCCGGCGACCACAAATAAAGAAATAAATAAATAAGCGAGAAATGAAGCGCTATGCAACCTGCCTCCCCATCTTTTTATTTTTCATTAAAGTTGCCACCTCTCATAGATCTCCATACGCAGCGATATGGAACTGGAAGTTTGTGCAGATATGCGGTGGAGAAAATTGCCTTGTAGAACCACAAATGTAGCCAAACTTTTGAGTGATTGAAAGCGTCCTCTTGTTTCTTACTTTTATTTCCAGCAAAATATACATATCTGAAAAAGCACTTCCTTTATTGTCACTGCATGAATTAGATGTGATTGCAGTGCGATAAGACTTTGATGCCCCACAATAAAGTAAAAATAAGTTTCACCCAATCTGTTTGCCCATAATTGCAATTTGTTTGATGCAAGATGTGTTATTGTTCTTGTTTGTTTCTTTATTTATAGATTCCAACATTCATCTTTCTGTTCTATCTGTCCACAGCTCAGATGACTACTATGAATACGGACACAGTGGGGAATCATACGATTCGTACGGTGAGTTGCAGACCTCTCTTCCTCCAGCACTTGTGTCAATTCTCTGAACAATATCCATTTCCATTTCCTGACTCTGCTCTGCTGGATTCATCTCACTTGTCACAGCACCTGACTAATTGTGTGCCGTCTTAGACACATTCAAAGTAGGCCTGTTTAAAGTGATTTATCACAAATCAGAGCTTCCTCAGTTCGTTTGGATAATTAGGGAGGAACAAAGCCACTCAGAATCAAGAATGATTACCAAAACTGCAGTTTTCATGTTAACTAAAACAAATTATCCACCCAAAACAAAAAGATTGTTCATGTTTGCGCGTCAAATCAGATTTTTAGTCGATCATTTTACACCATTTTTCTAAAATCTGAAAACATGTCACAAGCAGAAATGGTAGCAGCTGCAGATGTGCTTCTGCTAGAAGTGTGCATAAAAATGTGAAAAATTTAACCACATTGCAATTTATTCCAACCAGTACCCTCTTATGACTTGCCATTTTCCGTGTTTCAAGTCTATTTTCCTGCATTTTATGCGCATGTTTGCCATGATTGGGTATTGTGCTCCAAGCGATTCTAAAATTCAGGTGACCTACAGCTTAATCCTGTGCCTGAGTACCTCCTGTGTATTCACAGGCGGAGCACCAGAGCTGCTGCTGCTGTTTTGCCAATGTGCTGCCGCGCCACGCATGCTGTGTAGACACAGCTTATTAGTTTATTATCAGTCATAATGGATGCGGAAAAATCAAGAGCACTCCTAGTTTCAGAGTTAAAGCATAAACACACTGATTAAATGTGAGTTTAAATGTGATTTCTTACATTTTCAGACAAAAAAAAACAATGAGATTTGCTGTGAAAAGATCTCGCAGCTTCAGAAGAAACTAAAATTTAGTAAAGATTCCTTTTATTCATTTAATATGTTGTCATGGGTTGAATTGGGTCAGAGCCTGATATTGAAATCAAGTTCTTCCAACGCTTCACTCTGTCTCCTTCAGTATCAAAGCATCATCAGTTACTTTACAACTCTTGAAATTCCCTCTTAGATTTTGTGGTGAAAAAAGCAACTATAGAATGTCACTTTCTTTTCTTTAACTTTGTTAAACAGTTGCGGTATCAATCAGCAGCATGATCTATACTGTTTTTAAATAGAGAGTGGAGCTGTGCAAAGTCTGCTGACTGAACTTTGCAGTCGTGCAATTTACTGCAGGAAGAGCTGAAGTAAATAAAACCCTACAAAAGCATAGGTGTGTGTTATGCATGAGTACGTTATGTACGGAAACCGAATCGCATGACCTAAATATGCGGTGGGAATTGATGGGACTGGAAGCACCCCAATAATTTAATCAATTGTTCCTTGTATCGTTTAACAAGTCCATGGATCCAGACTATAAACCGAATCGCTGCCAAAATATAATCAGTTGGTCTTTGTGTCATTTCTGACCTTTTCTGAAAATTTCATCCAAATCCGTTAGTCTGTTTTTGAGTGATGTTGCAGACAGACAGACAGACATATTCTGATTGTCACATAACTCCACAGCATTCCTTGGTGGAGTAATAAAGCAACAGACGGTAGCACAATTTATAATACTCGATAAGTTACTATAGATAGTTTAGTTGGCTCAATAGAAAAGTGTGTTTGTTTCCATTAAGAGCAGAAGTGTCATTGGTTACTGAATCATCAGTTAAATGCTGGTGATAATATTAAACGGCCACAATAGTATATTTGAGCGTTGGCCTGTATTATTGTTCTTTGGCACTTCATTTCATTTAAATTACTAAAAGATTCAGAAAGAAAAAAATGTTGATAAGAATGACTTAGTTTCTCCCAAGTGGAGTCTGGCTATTTAGATAGAGTTAATTTGAGACATCTGAATCTGCCATCATTGCAAGGAGGTAGATGGAATTTAGTTCGTGATAGAACTTTAAAAACTAACACGAAAAAATTTCAGCTGCAACACGTATTTCCAGAAACAGTCTTTATTAATCTTGACGGTCCACTTCCACAGAACACAATGGGAACTGCTTTCTACTGAGGAAACAGTCCCTGTGCCTACTGTCTGCTGCATCATCTGTGAGCCTCTTCTCACAAATCCCAATTTAACCTCTGTGTGTTCTTACTGTGGACATCATCATGTTCTCCATGGTTGCCAAAGTTTGCCTGGCAGTCAATCAGATTTAGTTTGATCCCTGCACTTCCTCCTGCAATCATCTAAGCAGAACGGCCTGATGTTTAGCCTGTCTGCAAAGAGCCACAAATAGCTTGAGTTGCTGCAAAGTTCAGACAGAACTAACACCACTGAGATAATGTTCAACAATCCTGTGTCAGCTCGTGACAAGATACAGTGAGAAGTGGGCCAAGGTCATATCCGCTGCAGAGTGCATTGGAATGATAGTAGAACGAACACACAGTCGTGTACAGTTGTGCAGCTGACCGTGCTGATGTACAGCTTAAAGGTTGATCCATCTTTTATAATGAATGTGTGGCCTTTGTGTGAACTGCAAACTCCATCAGCACATGATGCACATTATTCAGTCTGGCTGTTGTGAGTACAGTTTAATTCTGTAAAAGTCTCTCGATGTAGGTGCAAAGTTGAGAATAATGTGTTAACGCTCATGGATTGGTTTGCACATTTGTGACTGTTTTAATTCAGCTCTCAAACTAAACTACTTAAGCTTGAAAATAAAAATATTCATAATTGGCTTCCTGGTAACTCAACTGGTTGAGCAGGCGACCCATAGACAGCCTAACACAGCGGTTATGGGTTTGAATGCAGCCATGGCCCTTTGCTGCAGGTCCTTCCCCCACTCTTCTCCCCATCTTTTCTGTCTCTTGCTCTCCACTGTCCTATATAAAGGCAAAAAATACCTTTAAAAAATTCATTATGCAGCATATAAAACCTTTAGTCAAATTTGCCATCATTAGGTCTTTTTTAATTACTGTTAAGCATCATTTTGTATTGTTATGCAGATTTGTTGCATATTTGTTCATGTTTTGAAGCATAAACGACAGAAATGACTGCTGGGATTTTCCTCTGTGACATTTTTTCCCTTTTATAATACATATGAGTACATAGTGGGCAAAACCACTGTAAAAATGGAGATTATGGCTTTTGCATCATAAACCTGATCGACGACCTATATCCTTTCTTTTCATGCTTTAGAGGTTTGAATGTGTTTTTGGAAGTAAGTCAAAGCCATTAAAAACTTTCCCAACTTCTCTGACCACACAAGTGGAAGAACTAAGCACCTCCGGCTCATTAGAGTGTTGCCTACTTGCACATAAAAAAATAAAATAAAAATGCTGCCACATGGGTCACACAGAAAAGAGGGCGACAGTTCAAAGGAAACAGATAAACAACATTGATGTGCATCCTTGTTCTCAAAACACAAGGTTACCTTGGTGTGTTTCTTCAAAGTGACTGTCAGTGGAAGGGTGACAGGTTTAATTAAGGGGTATTGGCTATGTGCTGCCAACAGAGAGCCTGTACTCAGGAAAAAACACAACCCTTTGTGAGCCTCAGCTCTAGGGAAGTCTCAGCGCTGGCTGAAGATCAGACAAAGGGTGCCATCGATACCAGCACTTTCACATTGACAGTACCAGGGGGTGAACAGGGCTGATTTGGGCTAATGGTAATTGTGACCTTTTTTGCCGGGAGCCACTAAACGGGTCCTTTTCAAGTAGCTATTTGATCCTCTCATTCAATTATCCGAGATGAATCCTTCCAGGTGAAAGTCAAGCTTCTTGGTGCGAGTCGCCGTTTGTATTCTCAGCTTGAAACGCCGCTTTTGTTTTTATGAGCGCCGTCGATACCAGACACTCAGAGTGCTCCAAACTTTCTGCTGCATCATTTCCACCGAAGGGAGCATATTTATAATATTTGCATCCAACCTGCAAGACTTGCACAGACTGTTATGAGTGCATGATTTAAGTGCAACACCTCTGTGATCATTCCCCATCTGTTTCTTTTCTTTTCTTCCTAATCAGGTCAGGAAGAGTGGGCAAACAATCGCGGCAAGGCTCCGTCAGCACGAACAGCCAAGGGAGTGTACAGAGATCAGCCATACTCCAGATATTGAACTGTTTATACAACCTGCACCTGAGTCCTCATGGCTGTTTCAACCCAAGTAATGGATTTTTTATGGACGCTCCCACCTTTTTAGAATTGAAAACTAAACCACAAAATAATTCCAGGGAAACGGTGATAGTGAGATATTGACAGAACAAAACTGGCTTTCAAATGGAATCCCCCTGATTATAAAAACATACTCCCACTGGGTAAAATGTGTAAAGCAATTTAGGTAATCTATCCTTACCTCTAGAAGAAATCGACTGGACGTTGAGATTAAGAAAGACTCCATAGTACATTAAGTTTCTCTCTCAGCTATGTGATTGTGAGGACTGACATTGTATCAAGCTATTTTACTTGGTAATGATTAGTGAACCACTAGAAGCTGTTCGATACAATCTTTCCACACAGCTGCCAGTGCAACTTAATTTATCACCCTCTATTCTTTAAACCTTGAACTGCGTGGTTGATCACTTTAAAATGTAGTAGCTTAGTTCTAGGAAAGTGCAGTACTGTAGATACTTTTTCTGAGGGGTATCTGGTGAAATTGTGTCCCTTGTAAATGAAGCATTTACAAAACTGAAAAAGAGAAAGTCATACTGTATACATATTGTATTGCTGTTTCCTCCTTTTTGTAAAATAATAGTTCTTTAGTGTTAAAGGGCTTATAAAAGCATGGTGTGCAACTGTGGATATTGTCAGCTGTTTTATTCTGAGAAACCTGTGTAGTTGTGTTTGATTATGCCCCCAAACATCCCCCTAAATACACATATAAATAGCTGTGCATACTTTATGTACACTGATCAGCTAGAGCTGCAAACCAGTCTGGGAGCCTTTTAATGTTTGTGACGTTTTTTTTTGTTTTATTTGGATTTTTTTAGATAAATAATATTGATGTCATTTTTTGATTTTAAACAAGATACTTTTTCTCACTTTGTAGGCCTAACCATGAGTTTTAAGATACTAAATCACATGCTGGTGAATTGGCGATCATTTCCATCTAGAGATTTGTTCAACAATATTGATTTTGAGCTTATGTAAGCCCTTTAATATTTTCTTCTTTGTTGATGCTGAATAAACATTTTGAAAGAAAACACTTGTGTTGAAGAGAATAATTATGGACTCATAAAAAAGCCTCATAATTTAAACTAACAAACCCAAATGCTGGAATATTTAGCGACCACATAGAGGCCTGTCATGAATTAAACCGCCATGATTATCATCTTAACGAAACAAAATAAAACGTATGTTACGGCGTGAAATCCAAAGTGGGTAGAAAGATGGCATTATGGGAAAAAAATAGTCCAAACAGCAAATGGCTGTTTGTGACCTTGTGGCCGACCTTGGTAGTCTGATAAGAATGGGCTCCTATTTGTATTTGAACTCCGTGTGATGCATTTTGTTGGAAATCTCTCCGCCTGAGATTTAGAGGATTTAGCGATAACCACGTCGCCACTCTTGAAACTCTACCCGCTCTGTTTGCTCGTATAATTCGCTGCAAATCGAACGCCGATCACGTCAAGCATCATCAGTAAACACGCATTAACTTTCGGAGTGTTTACCCCGACAGAAACGGCGCACCGCATCCAAAGCCTCCTTGACCTCCTTCCTCTGGGGGCCACGTTCAGTTCAGTGGCGGGAGTCAAGTGGGAGGTGTGAGATGAGGGGTGGGTAAAAGGGGGGTCCTCTCTCTCTCTTCTTCTTCTTCTTCTTGTTTTGCTCTTTCTGTTCTCCTCCGGTCATGTGACCCTCTCCCAGTCGTTTTTAAAGAGCCTGCCTTTGCCCCGTCCATTAAAGAGACTCTAAATGACCCCCAGCTGACCTCCGCAGAGAGAGGATGGCAGTAGCTGTTTAAAAAGACCTCCGTCCCACAAGGTAAACAACACCGACCCAGTTTAACCTCTCCCCTAACGTAGTTGCTCATAAACCCTCTCTAAACTTCAATGTAATATGTTTTCCTGTCTCTGTTAATCTAGCCACAAAGCTGGGAATAATTAGACATCTGTAACAAAAAAAACTGTAAAAAAAAAAAAGTTTAAATATTTAAACATATTTCAACGAACTGTGTAGTGAAATAACTTTATCCTAAGACTTTGATAAAAATATATCCTCTGTTACAATAATTGAACCATAAAATGTTGTGTCTTGGCATTTGTTTTTATATTATTAGCTGTAAAATATGATGTGAACTTGCGTGGTCACGTTGTTGTTTATATTCCTCTTTAGGTCGAAGTCCTGGCTACACAGCTCCGTCCATCCAATCATCTCACTTCTGCTAAAGGTATGTTGTTTTCTGCATTATGTTTCAGGTGTTTATGATGCTGTTTCATGATGATTTTGCATCAAATTCTAGGATCAAATGAGGGCCAACAATCTTGGCACATATGAGAGAGTGTTGAAAAGCTGTAGTAGATGTAGAGCTTTAAAGGGGAACTTCGTTTTTTTTCAACCCGGGGTCTGTTTCCATATGTAATTTCATACATGTGAGTGATGGAGAAATGAATTTTCGACATGGCTCCAGTATTTAGCCAGGCAGGCAGCTTAGCAGCTCAGCTAGCAGCTCAGCTAGCGAAAAGTATGGGGCAACTTGCCCCCCACCAACCCACCCCACCCCCCGCGCCCCACCCCCCACGCCCCGCGTCAAAGTCCACCCTAACATGCTTTTTGCCCCACACTGACCGGCTCAGATAGTCTCAATGACTGTCCCACAACATACTAGAGATGAGAAGTGAACGAAAACCTCCACATTACTTGGCGATCGCTCTTTGTTGTGGTCTGTATCCAAATCTCAGGATGCTAGAAAGCAAATCTCGTTCTGAAATCCGGTGTTTCATTGAGACTATCCAAGCCGGTCAGTGTGGGGAAAAACGCACGTTAGGGCGGACTTTGACGCGGGGGGGGGGCAAGTTGCCCCATACTTTTCGCTAGCTGAGCTGCTAGCTGAGCTGCTAAGCTGCCTGCCTGGCTAAATACTGGAGCTATGTCGAAAATTCATTTCTCCATCACTCACATGTATGAAATGAGAACAGACCCCAGGTTGAAAAAAACCGAAGTTCCCCTTTAATTCCACAGTTACTGAAAGATGTACATTATATCTGTGATGATTTTTTTAATTCATGTCATGTGGGATGAAATAAGGTTCAAGGTTGAATCTGGTATTCTGTGCAGAATCTTCCAAGAAGTCTGCAGAAAATATTGCTGGTAGCTTCCATTCAGTGCATGTATAATATGTTTTGAAAAAAAAGATGTCTTTGATGATCTTGTGCATATATACTTAACATACAGATCCACAGGGTCATTTAAGGGTCTAACATTCAAAATGCTTGAAGGTTGGATCTCTTGCGTATTCTTGGAAAGCTTCCAAGACGTGTGCAGAAAATTACTTAATTGAACAGTTCTTTCAATTATTAAACGGTGCAGGGTATGTCTCTGGTGTCGGTGATTATTTTTTCTTCTATGTTAACATACTGACACTCAACTATGGTGAAATTAGAGCTGAAAATAGTCTTCAAGGTTGGATCCTTCAAGACGGTTCCAAGATGAATATAGGCAGTAGCTTAAATTGTGTTCTCCTGGTCGTTCAAAGATGTACTATTTTAATTTAAACTGATCTGAATATTTTAATTTAAACGGTTAAATTAAAGTGTAAGTGAGAATATGTGGAATTATGGAGCTAAATGACCATGTAAAATACTGCAAATAATTTGAATTTGGATAGTTTTTTTGAAGAAGTCATTCTGAAAATTGCCAGTAGCTTTTATTCAGTACATGTGTAATGGTGTACATTTATTTATAGGATGCAGTCTAAGCAGTTAAATGACATGTTTGATGATTTTGTGCCTATGCATGACTGTTCAATGGTTTGGGATCACAGAAATTTCCTTATTCCCAAAAGAAAATTTGGCATTTCATATTTTAATTAATGAATATGTTTTTTTAAAAAATTTAATGTTGTCTATTTTGCACAATGGAAAACAAAAGGAGCATATTACGTAAGGGCAATGTATACTGTTAAACTCACATTTTAGTACAGTAGTCTAAGGGTGTTCCCCAGAGATCAGCCCTGGAATCACTCCTATTCATTATATATATCAGCAATCTTACACACAACACAAATATATTCTAATTTCATTTTTATGTGAACATCACTGCAACATACACTACTGTTCAAGAGTTTGGGGCCACTTTAAAATGTCCATATTTTTTGAAAGAAAATAATTTTCATTCAGAAATACAGTCTAGATATTGTTAATGTGCAAAATGACTGTTCTGGCTGGAAACATAAGGGTGCAGAGGCCCGTTTCCAGCAACCAAAACTCTTGTGTTCTAATGCTACATTGTGTTAGGTAGTGATGTTAAAAGGCTAATTGATGTTTAGAAAACCCTTGTGCAAATATGTTAGCACAGGAATAAGTGTGAGTTTTCATGAAAACATGAAATAGCCTGCATGACCCCAAACTTTTGAACGGTAGTGTGTATGATGCAGTCTAAGCAGTTAAATGAGGATATGTTTGATGATTTTGTGCATGTATACATAAAATACAAATTTAATGCTCGAAGGCTGGATCTGGGGACTCTTGGGTTTTCCTGGGAAGCATCTAAGAAATGTGCAGAAAATTACTCAACGCTTCTTTCAGTTATTAAATGCGTGATGTGTCTCTGGTGCCCGTAATGATTTTGTCAGCATTTCATGTTTGTTTGTGAAACTCGGATGGGGTGAAATTAAGGTCAAGAAGACAAATATTCGTAGCTGTTTAAATTGAGTCTTCTTTTAGTCGTTTGAAGACATAAGAAAATCGAACAAACGCTGAAGTGTAAACCATTAAATAGAGTATAAACAAAATAATGAATGGAACTGGAGTAAAATTATGGTCTAAAATGTTGTGAATATTTTCACTCTTCTGGATTCAGGAAACAAAATGAATAGTTCATTTTAACCTTTTTTTTATTTAAACATAGGAGATGTAAATCTATCTAATTTATGCACTACAAGCACTTTTATCAGGGTTAGGTTTGGGACAGTTACAGTCTTACCAGCATAAATCCTCCCACATGAAGCTGAGACTCTGAGAAATTCTCAAATGATGGTCTAACCTGTTTGGATGTCACTTTAAAAACCCTTAAGAAGTGTAAAATGAAATATTCTGCAGAGGACACCACGTTATCATGACATATCAAATATTAATGTGACTTTGAGACAACTCCATGTTCCCTTGATGGATGCTTAACGATGGAAATATTTTTCCGGAGCTCTTGAAATCCTTTCGACTCCCCCACAGAAAGCTCGACCCTGGACTCCCAGTTATACCCTTCCACAATCCCCTCAAGGGGATTCCAGTCCCGTTGGACTCTCTGCCTGTGTGTGTATACCTGTGCAATTAGTGTATAAGAACACTCATCTGAACCACAAAGGGGTCTCTGTTGCTGCAGCTTGAAAATGACACCGAGTGCTTGTATTAAGTGGAGAAATGTGATGCTTGACTGACTGCATTAGCCGAAAACTTGAAATGCAAATACCAGAATGTGACAAAGGACAGTCCTAAAAATGAAAACGTCCTTCTTTTGATTTGCTTCTTCCTTTTTGTTAAACCTTATATTGTCTTCTCTCTTTTCTTTCCTTCCTTAATAGACTTGATGACCCACGGAAGTTTCCCTCCAAACATTCAAGCCCGCTCAATGTCAAACCAAATCCTGATGAAAAAATCCCATCCAGCTTCAAGGATCTGCCCTCGGCCAAACAGAGGACTTTCAAATTTCCACAGTCTGGACTGAGGTGGAGTGACCTGTTGAGATGCAGAAAAGGGGGTGAAAGATAATGCATGTATCACACGTTATCATTCTCTGGAGAAAAAAAAAAGGAGGAGGGGGGAGGAAAATCGCGAGGTAAATGGAGTTCCTCATCCTCTGGGACGATCTGTAGGAGAACATTTCCTTCAGAGCTTCACCAGCGCTGTATACATTTTACATACCGACTGTGAAGCTGACCTGCGTCTTTCTCGATTCAGACTGCTGTTGGAGGCGATGTGTCTACCTCTTACATTAGACATTACCTGTCATCTCCTTGGAGGGATGAGTAAATAAATAATGTGTTATGCTAAGGGAAGGGCATCATAATTCTAACAAAGGCACTGTATTCTCATACTTTTGTGCTCATCAACCTATATCAACTACGCTCCGATGAATAAATAATTCACAAAGTGCCTTATCGTCGCATTGTTATGACAGTTTTAGATGTTTAGTTCCACTATTGGACTTAAAATATGGGGCAGTACACGAAGAAAGGTAGTTTTTTTCCCCTCTTCTATGTTCTTTCCCTGCACACCATTACTATGATGCTGGAAAATGCCCCCCAGCTTCACACAAGAGTACAGTCTAGCCCAGATGTATTGCTTAATCAGAATCGACTTCAGTGGATATTACAATTCCAAAATAGCTTGCTATCGGATAGAGAGCTTCATTCTGTCTTGTGCATAAGTCCAGATAGGCTGATCCGTATTCCGCACAGTTGTATGTCCTCAGTGGCAGACAATAGTTTTCCATTAGAGGAAGTGATTCTCTCTGGAGCTCCGGGCCAAGCCTCAGACAATAAGACAGCGACCTAAAGCTCACATCTCCAGCTCCCAGAGTCAACTCTCATCACCTCGGGGGCTGATTCCCACTCTAAAGTGGCTTAAAGTGACAGGCTTATCTGAAGTAAGCTTGTCCAAGTTAATAAAGGAAGAGCAGCTTATTTGATTAAGAATGCATACAAAGGAGGATGTAGTGATCTGTCACTGGGAGACAAGTCAATTTCGACGCTAGAATACAGATCTACGGGTTCCAAACAGTGGACACGGAAACAATGGAAGATCTAAAGCAAAACCAGGGGTAGCTCAGCCAGCCTCTTACTATGAGTGGTGTAGTCCTTTATAGCTCACTATGTTCTGCTAAAATTAGAACACTTTTGATGGTTTCAAATAAGGAAATTCAGTGTTTGTCTATTTGTTTTAAGTGGGTGTGGCTTCTCGTCAGAGTAGCAACATTTGAGCGAAAATGTGACCTCTTGTGAGGGTTGTTTGACTTTCTAGAATTGTTTGATCAAACCACACCCACACAGTAGCCAGTTGTATGTAGCTAGCAAAAAGTTAGCTTAGCTTTATGTAAAAATGGAAAGAGCTAACCAGGGTCTCTTCACCAGTAATAAAATCTGCCTACCAGCACCTCTAAAGCTCATTAACTCAACTCATGTTGTCTGTCTAATGCATACAAATAAGAACAAACATCGCCAATCTAGATGCCACTATGTGTGTGTTTTATAATGTGTTTCTAGCGTCCTTGGGCATACTCGAATGGAATAAGTTTTTGTTTGCAGGGAAATGAGAAAGACCAGATAAAACTGTGCTGCTTCCAGCTTATTTATTCATTGTCTCCACAACTAAATAGACAAATTGTAGAATTCTGTCCATATTGGTTGCAAAGTTCCTCTATGTTGTTGATCAAACTCCGAAAAAAAACAATATCTGTGCGCATACAAGTTTGCTGCTTTTGGTTTTGGGTTGTTTTGTTTTTTAAATAATCCCTTCCAGCCTTAAAATAACCAAGATGTAGCTCCACGTTGTGGCTTCCTTTAGAATGTACAAGTTCCTCAAGTCCCCACCTCATTCTCCACGAACACCTCAAAACTTGTTACATCTCAAGCACACCAGCTCACCTGTAATTCGACTCAAACACTGTAAAGCTACTAAGCAAGTTGTATTCGTGGAGTAATTCAGCCATACATGTTCAAGCCAGAACCTGAAATTAGTCAGAAAGCCTCCTTGTACAAGTAGACAGGATCAGTTTTTTATGTTGTGCTGTCATCTGTACGCTGCTGTTTCAAAGTAGATACTCAGGCATGCCACTGACTGCTTATTTCATTCATGAATTTTGTTTGAGTAGATAGAAAATATCACCTTGACCTGATCACAAACTAAAACTAGAAAAGCACTCAGCCAACGCTGTACTCCACCAAGGCTGTTCATTCCCCCATATGGCATTGTCTGAAATGTAGCATTTTTTGTAGAAATGCAGCATTTGTTTCTTAGTTATTGATGATCAGAAAACATAGGATGTGGCCATTTAATATAGATGTATCCACAAGCTAAATGACCTTGCGTTGAGCACAGGTTATGCATGTGTACATTATATACGGATATCGAATCATGTGATCTAAATATGTACACCCCCACAATTTAATCAATTGTTCCTTGTATCATTTCTGACGGATTAGTCCTGATAAGTCTGCAGCAGTCAATTGCAATCATGTGATTGTCACAGGTAGTTGACGTAGCATTCACTTGTTGTCATAGTTAGTGACGCCATGCCACTATCTCAATGATACAGAAATCTTTAACAAATCCGTGAATCCAGACTGTCGCATCACTGCCAAAATCAAATCACTTGGTTCTTGTGCAACTTCTGACCTTCCACGAAAATTTCATTCAAATCCGTTTGTCCATTTTTGAGTAATGTTGCTGACAGACAGACAAACATACACTGATTGTCACATAACTCCACTGCATTCCTTGGGGGAGTAATAAATTTAATTTTCACAGATGGGAGTCCTTAATTACATTCCCTGAAAAGCAAATACAGGAGTAGACTTTGTTGGGAAGATCAAACCAGTTTTACTGCCCTACATATGTAGTGGTCACTTCTGGCAGCTCTGAAAGAAGGAAAAAACTAAACAAAACCTGAGGCTTTTTGATTCTGTGAAGTGTGCTTTTCTACTAGTATTCCTCTTAATCATGTCGGGGATCTAAAGCGGCCGCCTCTTGCCGTTTGTTCTGTAATTAACTGGAGGGCTCTTAATCTTAGCGAGATTAAAATGCCCTGATCAATGCTGAAGTGTCCCTGTGTCTCCTTTGGAGCGAATGGTAATGCGACCACGGGTCAGTGTGTGTCGCCTGCTAAGTGGATGCTCAGATTGAGAAGGATCGATCATCGCAGGTCTTTCAGGGCTGAAAAACAGCCAAGACAGAGAGGATGGAGATCTTTTCAATCTAAAATATGCTCAAAGAAAATGTCATTATGTGGGAAATATAATTTCATTTTTGTAATTAGCATTTTATTCAAAGCTGAGAACAAGATGTGGGGGGGGGGGCAAGCGAAGGAAATTAAAGCAAGGTTATCAGAACGGAGAGAAAAAATTCTTATTAAAAGTAAATCACAGGTAGACAAAGGTGAAGAAAAAAGAAAAGAAAGAAACATTAACAATGAAGGAGACTGTCACCAAACATGGAAAGTGTTTGCAAGGAAAAGCACAGACGGGAAATATTCTATACAAATGTATGCAAAGTCAATATATGCTTGTAATTGTGCATATTGTACATTATGTATCATTTTATTGTGCTGTCGTGCATTGAAAGCATTCCAAGGTCCGTGTTGAGGTTGTAGAGATGCTCATTGGTAATAAAGTTCTCCTCTTGTTGATAAAAAGCATGAATTTTACTGTTTTGCTTCAAAGTCGTGTGTCATGTTGGGAAACAAATCAAGTCAGTGTCTACTGTCCCGACTATTGAGGCCTTACACTCTTTAATGAGGTCTGAACTAAATATAGTTTTATCATAACTCGGGGGAAGAGGCGGGGAGGAGGCAGGGGATGGATCATGATGAGTTTTGGCAGTTGGCATGTTTTGCTAACGTCAAATCCCCACCAGTGCAGGGATATTATTTACCTTGATACGCCCTTGAAATAATACTTGCAGATCAAATAAGTTTGTGTAGCAAAGGCTGTCTCAGTCTCCAACCTTTTAAATATTGTATGTTCCCCTCCGCCGCTTGCCTCGGATACATCTCTCTCCTCATGTAAATGCTGCTGTTCTTTATTCTTCGGGCTCCCCCCTCCTCCTCCTCACCCCTCTCCCTCCACTCCCTGCTTCCATCCTTCAGGCCGTTCCACTTTGAAGTTGTTTCTCAGCTGTGTGAAATTTGAGATTAAAGTCCATCTGTTCATGCATTCCCCCTCCCCTCCACTCCATCAGTACGTAGACAGATACAAACAAAAATGGACAAAAAGAAAAGAAAAAAAGACGGTTAACTTATGCGGTGGAAGAAATTGGCAAGCCATGTGAATCTATGTGTTTAAAGAGAGGCAACTGCACTTGCTGGACTTTCTATTTCGGTTCTGAAAAAGCCTTTCAGATAAGAAATGAAACATCTTAAAGAAATTCAACCAGTCCAACTGTTTTGGTTTTAGTATTTCATGAACCATGAGTGACTGAGAATCTTCACAGATGTCATGCAGAAACAATTAAGGGAACTTGCAAGAATTAAATCTTAAACTCTGATATGAGACAAGACGTTTTAAGATCTATTATATCCCACATGTGCAGATATTTGATAGATTTAAAATCTAAATAAATAAAGGGGTAAAGAGAGGGTGTTGGGGTAGTGGGGGATTGATAGACATGGATAATTGTTAGGACCGATGTCGATTATTGTTATTGGTGATCGGGAAAGTCGCTAACCAATTTTTAGAACTGATACACACTATCGTTCAAAAATTTAGTGCCATGAAGGCAATTTCATGTTTTTCATGAAAGCTCACACTTTGTTTCATGTGCTAACCTAATTCCACAAGAGTTTTCTAAGCATCAGTTAGCCTTTCAACACCATTTGCTAACACAATGTAGCATTAGAACACAGGAGTGATGGTTGCTGGAAATAGACCTCTGTAGCCCTATGTAGATATTCCATTAAAAATCTGATATTTCCAGGTAGAATAGTCATTTACCACATTAACAATGTCTAGGCTATATTTTGGGCTGCACAGTGAGGTGGTGGTTAGCACTGTCGCCTTGCAGCTGAAGGACTCTTGGTTGGCATCCTGGCCTACCCGGGATCTTTCTGCATGGAGTTTGCATGTTCTCCCTGTGCATGTATGGGTTTTCTCCAGGTACTTTGGCTTCCTCCCACAGTCCAAATATATGCTGAGATTATTTGATTATCCTGGATTGTCTATAGGTGTGAATGTGTGTGATTGTTTGTCTCTATATGTAGCCCTACGATGGACAGGTGAGTTGTCTGTGGTGTCCTCTTCCTTCGACCCGGGTCAGCTGGGAAAGACTCCAGCCCTTCTGCAGCCCTAATAAAGATCAAGCGCTGTAGAGATAATGGATGAATGGATAGACTGTATTCAGAGAGCACAGTAGTCCTCCAAGGCTGTTCAGTTATTGTACGAGTCCGCAACAGTCTATTTGTTGTCGGATTGCAATCATGTGATATGCCGATCGTCACGTAACTCTGTCGCATTCTTTGGCAGAGTAATAAAGAACAAATTTACGTGTCTATTGTACCTTAAAAATGTGTGACTGAATTGCCGAAAATAACCCTTTCTTGCACACTGAAAATTTAGGCTACGTTTGACAACATTATCACAGGAACAACTATTTGGGGCTTATTTTTCATTTTCAGACCCACTTTGTAGGTTGGAAAAACAGAGTGAATTGTTACCTATTACACTTATTGCATTGATTGGCTAATTGCTAGTCATGACTCATAAGACACCTCGCCGGATCAGTTACACCTGAATATCTCACAGAACAGAACCCATCTATCCATCCATGATTTATACACTGCTTGGTCCTCATTAAGGACGTGGGGGGCTGACTTGGAGTGAAGGCAGGCCACCAGTCTATCACAGGGCTACATATAGACACAAAGAAGCACACTCGCATTCCCACCTATGGACAATTTAGAATCACCAATTAATCTCAACATGTTTTTGGGCTGTGGGAGGAAGCTGTAGTACCAGGAGAAAATCCACTAATGCACAAGGAGCAACACTGCAAACTCCATGCAGAAAGATCCCGGGAAAGCAGGGACACGAACCTCCTCACTGCAAGGCAACAGTGCGAGCCACCAAGCCACTGTATAGCTCAGAAATTAATCTTTAAGTGGCTCTCAAACACACCGATGAGTCCATAGCGGTGTATTTATAGATTACAGTGGCGAAATAACTTCTCCAATAAAACCACTGTGAGGCTGATCCTGCACCAGTCATCCAGCTTAATAAAGTGCCACCCTGTGATGATCATCCGACCCCATCTCTACTGTACCGATTCATTCAGCTGCAGCGGCGAGGAGGAGATCCAGCAGCACAGTCGAGAGATTAAAACCATTGTTTATGCTTTCAGTGCATGCAGGAGGAGGGGGGGCTTATAAGCAATATAGGCAGACAGGATGAAAAAACACCGAAATTATACTGTTCTATTACCAGCTCAATATGAATAGACTCGTGCATTAGGCGGGTATTTCCGAGACACTGCCATGAGGAAAAGTTAAAAGCCCATCACTTAAACTGTTTACCTTAACACCTATTTCCACTCATGGAACATTGACCTTCTAAATGACATTTGCCTCCTGTTAAGCTGAGCGTGTTTGGCATTTCAAATGTCCTTATTCAGACGCTACGCCTTACTTCTGCCCAGAAACACCGTTAAATAAGAGGAAAGGCGCTTTTGTTGTAGCGGGAAAGTCGGACGGTGCTTCAAGCCGTTTTAATAGCTGTGTATTTTGTCTTGTGTGGTGCATAAGTCTTGGAAAAATACTGTAATTAGGAAATAACAGTCCACATGTTTGTGTTACTTACAGAGGTCTAACAGCGCCATGTTAGAGTGAAAACGTAATGCTGGGGGAAGTCGTTTAAAGCTGAGGCAGGCAGTCATTTCTTCATTGTTGGGCAGAAATTCCTTCCAAACCTTTCAGCATATGGTAATTTAAGATAGGAAATTAGACTCCTCTGAGACTTGAGCCAATCACAGAGGTTCATCCTGATCAGGTGAGAAAGTAGAAATAGCAGCACATGCCATGGTGAGTTGTGCATATGGTGGTGCAATGAGACTTTCACTTGGAGGAGTGTTTTTGGATTCCCAGGTGAAGCTGTAAATAAATGTTGACCTTTAGCTTGACTGTGTTATAAGTGTGTGCTTGTCTAGTGGGAGGGGCTTAGAACTGACAGGTAGAGCTGCAGGTGGAAGCTGTGTTGTTTTCAAATCTCTCGTTTTTGCCTTTTCCAGATTTCTGTCTACTGCGTCTTCAATGCCAGCCACAGAGCTGATCAGCGGCTCAGGAGCTACTCTAAAAGCACAGCTGAACTGTCCAGTAAGAAGAGCAGAAGAAGACACTGTCCTGTTCGGAATGAATCACCATTAGTAAAGTCTTTCTAAGTAATAAATAATGGATTTCGTAATGAATAATTAATCTTTTATTATCCTTTTGTATATTAATGAAAAGCCATTGCAACGAACAATTTTTGAGGGATTTTTTGTTAGGAAAAAAGAAATTTGTGATACTTTATTCATCAGCCATGATGAAGAGTTCAAACACTTCTGGATAAAGAGCAAAAACAAAATCTGTTTAGCACTCGGCCTTTTACAGAAACCGAACACAACACATTACTTACACAGCAAGATGAAGCTGTAAACAAGCAGCATACAAGCTTTCAGTAAGTTGCAACAAAAGTTATAAATGCAATAGATGTTGAAATGCAATTTGCTTCTTTCAGTGTGTTTAGAATGCAGAGTCCTCAATTGTACAGTATATAACATAAATAATGATCTACAGTGCAGCTGTCAGACAAAAAAACTCTACAGTCTTTGTCTATCTGAGCAAGAACACACTTTTCTACTCACATTCATCCGTTAACTCTGCAAAATTGCTTTGACCTTGTCCTCTGAGCCTCTGAGATGCCTGGTACAACTAATGGCACATTTTTTTGGACAAATGTAATGACAACAACAAAAATAGCTCATAAGAGTTTAATTTAGGTGCTGATATCTAGCCATTTTCCATGGTTTTCTTGATAATAACCCAAATCACTTAAGTTCTTACATCAATAGCTATGGCATGGTGCTGCCAGAAACAGTGCTTTTAGGCATTCCATGTTTTCTTTTCTGTCTGTTTTAGTCGCATGACACACACAGGAGTTAGTACTTGATTGTATAACCATTGTTTTGATGACTGCAGCCATACATCTAGGCATATACATGACTGTATGTTGTTCAACTCGCATTTTAGTGCAGTAGTCCAAGGGTGTTCCCCAGGGATCATATATATATATATATATATATATATATATATATCACCAATCTTACACGCACCAAAAAATTTAAATAAATCAAAAGTCATTTTTATGTGGACGACACAGTGATATACACTATTGATAAAAAAAAGTTTGGGGTCACCTCGAAATGTCCTGATTTTTGGAAGATTTTTTTTTTTTTTCAGTGAAGATAACATTAATTGGATCAGAAATACAGTCTAGACCAGGGGTGTCAAACTCAGTTCCTGGAGGGCCACTATCCTGCATGTTTTAGATGTTTCCCTCTTCCAACACACCTGATTCAAATGATCAGCTTATCATTAAGCTCAGCAGAAGCCTGATAACGAGCCTGATCATTTGAATCAGCTGTGTTGGAAGAGGGAAACATCTAAAACATGCAGGATAGTGGCCCTCCAGGAAATGAGTTTGACACCCCTGGTCTAGACATTGTTAATGTGATAAATAACTATTCTTGTTGGATGTGGCTGATTTTTAGTGTACATGCAAATATTACACTCTATGCTAAATGGGGTTCAGTTGCAGCTCATACTGTATAATATACCTTGACAATTGTCTCTTAAAACTTGCTTTAAATGCAGATAAAGCACAGCTAATGATGTTTAAATGCACAATTGAAGCCACAAAACAATCCAGGTATCATTGCTTTACTGGACTCTGATCAATTGCGTATCCCAATATGAATATCTAGGACTTGTGACTTGTAACAAATGAGCTTGACAGAACCAGGACTAATATTAACTGGAGTAGTTCACAACAAGTAGTGGCAGCGTCTGGCTTTTGTGGGAAGAAGAGGTAATGTGGTGATCCCTCCCACCTGCTGGCCCGTTGACTCCACTGATTACAATCGGCAGCACCTGCTCACATGCCATGCAGGAGAGGGAGAGAAAGATGAGGGGAGGGAAGGAGAATCTGCCACTACCTGGCAGCTGAGGTGGAGGGCATGACAAAAAGTTGAAATTAAGGGTTTTTTTCCCCCAAATATTTCAGAATCATCCTGCTTATCTTTTCATGCTAAAAGGAGGCTTGTTGTCAAAACCTGTGTGTCTGTGTTGGATCACTACCAGACCTCACATGCATCATTTTAAATCCCTTGTGTGCCATTACGTTTTATACACTTGAACTGGTTCTGCTTTGTCCACATGTAGACTCAATTATAGATCTGTATTAGCCAAACAAGTCCAGGAAGCTACTGTCTTTTAAAAAAAAATCTATTCCCAGATTCAAGTCTCCATATTCGACTTCAGGGAACTTTGAAGCAGACATTCAGATGCACGTAGATACGACTGAGTCACTCTAGCCCTGCTTGATCATCGACACTGATGACTGTGACATATTTTCGTCCGTTTTATGACACTATAACGCACTCATAATGCATTTGCAAACTTATCTAATATTAATATTATGGTTATAATCTGTTAATTTTTACAGCTGCCTGTTTTGGCCAGGATAGTGCTGTAAAACAGATCCTTACTATCAATACACTGTTTCTTATAAAGGTTAAATCAAATGAAATTTTTAAAAAAAGAATACTTAATCTATGCAAAATATTAGGCTGTTGCTTCCATTGCTTTCACTGTACATTTGGATATACAAAACAATATGTGGACAAGGTAAGAAGTTTGCAACATGGACAAACCTGAAAGAAACTCTCCATGGAGGCAGTAAACAGATTTGGTAGCAGTAGTGACAGAGTAGCAGAGAGGAGCTGGGCTGAAGAGATCTGAAGATGCTCGCCAGAGAAGCAGATGACAAGTGATCAGCAGGGAGTAACTAGCTTTGTATGTGTATTCCATTTACCATTCAGTATTGCTATATAGAAATGTAACGGAGAAAAAAAAAAAGAAACTGTCATAATGCATCTTGTAATGCCTCACATGAACCGAACCTGCAGCTAAAAAAGTCAATATTTTCAAAGGATTTCATGTGATGTGTGGAGGACATGAGAAAAACAAATATGTTCCATTTGTGATATTACCAGATTGATATTCTTGCTTGCATAGGAATCTACGCTTTTTTCAAAAAGGGTTTTAAGGCTGCCAGGAATCGTATTGTATTTGAAGCTGCAACTTACAATGGAAGCCGATAAGGTCAATCAAAGGGGTGTGAACAATTCATACATTATCCATTTCTTATTTAGTTTCCTCCTTTTTTGTTAAGATGACTGTATTCGAGATGTTTGCATGAATGAATAGAAATGCAAATATGTTCTTTATCCTATGTTTATGAAATTCAGTTTTGATTTTTCTTTTTTCTGTTATATTTTTCTGTAGTCTGTTTGCTTTAAATATGTGCAAAACAAGAGAGATAGTGAGTAGAGAGACAAAGAAAGAAAAACTGAAATACTTGTTGGAATAAATCTATTTTTTGTCCATTTGTTTGTTTATTTTCCAAATGGGACAGTTCGTATTAATGAACATTTACATGTAAATAAAAGAGTTTATAGCCATACTGCTTACTTCCATATAGAGTCCCATTTGCATTTTGAAAATAAGTAAATAAATACAAATAACACAATACCGTAACTGAACAAAGACATACAAACAAGCAACAATGCATAGTGCACACAAACAGACAAAAGCTGGGGGACCAAGGCAAGTTATCAAACCATAATTAATTAGCATGTGCACATGATTTTATTGAAAATGTCCCTTTGTTCCTTGTGCACATATCCCTCTATCACTATTGCACATTGATATATTACTCTTACCACTCTGTCACTGTTCCACATGCCCTTCTGTCACATTTACACAAGATTCCACTGTGTATATCCCTCTGACACTATTAAACATAATTGTATTGCACATGTCTCTTAATCACTATTGCACATATCCCTGTCTTCATTGCACATAATTACACTACACAGGTCCCTTCAACACTATTATAAAATTCTATTGCACAACGCAGAGTCCTCAAGAACAAGCCCTATTTCATCCTTACTGATTGGAAATGACTTGTTTAAAGGAATATTTCATGCATGTATTGAAAGACCTCTGTTTTCCTTCCCCCGCTGGCAGTGTGATCTGTAGCTGCAAGGTGGTGTCGCTGTCACAATTCTAGGAGGTCGGACCGGAGCAGAGAGCACACCACCAAAGCTGGGTGAAATGAAGTGATTTTATTTCTTAAGGAGGTGAACAGTGGAGGGAGGTGAGAGGAACCAGAGTGCGGCGGGTGGTGGTGGAGGATTCCTGATGGCCCGGAGGCAGATGAGGGCGAAGAGCCGGTGGGGAGGCAGGTGTGGGTCTAAGCCGGAGAATGGCTGGAGGATCTGGGAAACAAGCCGAGTAGGGGTGTCCAAGGGGAAAGGCTTGGTGCCGACGGAGTCCAGGAGGGGTTCGGAGGGATTTCGGGGAGACAGGCAGATCAGGCGGGGTTCCAGGCAGCTGAGTCTTCTAGTGGAGAAGAGAACAGAAAGGCATGTTAGTATGGCTTATCTCTGAAACCGCAGAGAGAATCAGTGTGGCTAGAGAGCAACTGACAGTAGTGTCTAGTTTAACAATCTGGCAACGTGTGGGAGGATGAGCCGGTCTTTTATTGCAGGTTGTGTGTAATCAGCTGACCAGCCACAGCTGCCCGGATGCTGGTAGAGGTGGGTAATCACCTGAGTGAAGACAGCTGTGAAGCCACACTCCACTCAGGTGCAGCGCTGAGGAGAGAGCAGAGGGAGAGAGGGAGAGAAAAAGGAGGGAGATGGAGAGGAGAGCAAGAGAAGGAGAGACAAAGAAGGGAGACAGATATGATGGGGTATCTGGGATGCCAGGCAGGAATGGGGTGAGGAGAGGACCCTGACAGTTGCACACATGTGCTTCCCTCTGCAGCTAATAAAATTAATCTTTCTTTCATAAAGAAAGACTGAAACTTTGAAAATGTTATCTGTTTACTTGGTAATTATCTTCTCAATTCATTAATTCATTGATCGGTCTATAAAATATCAGAAAATGTGCATCCCAGTTTACCAGCCAGTCCAAGGTGATGTCTTTGAATGTTTAACTACCAGCCATACATCAAAAAGATTCAGTTTAATATACACCAATAGTCAAAAGTTTTATAACGCCCCAATTTTTTCCATTATTTTAATTGAAATTCAAGTAGTTCAAGTCCAATGAATAGCTTAAAATGGTACAAAGCTAAGTGGTGAACTGCTAGAGGTTAAAAAAAAAGGCACTCCCACCCCCGTTCTTCACTGTCAGGACTATGCATTCACTGTGGTAGTTCCTTTCTGTGCCCAGTATGCCGGATCATTCTTGACTCCACCTCAACAAAGAAAGCACCCACAAAAACTGTCAGACCCCTTTGTATGCTCTTTAGCAAATTTTAATTGTGCTGTTTTGTGCTGAATAGCAATTCAGTTTTTTTCTCTTTTCTTTTCTTGGATGCTGTCCAAAGAGGCTCACATTATGAACTGTCCTTCACACTGTCTGGGCTGTGACAGAAACTTTGATCTCAATTAACAACAGCGTTTAAAGCACTTCCCTGTCAGTCTTTCAGATCTAAATTGTGCAAGCGGTGCTCTGTCCATGGTGTCATTTTCAGAGGAGGGCCGTAGCAGCTCTGATTAGGGGTACTATAGCTTATTCTAAACCTCCTCATCACTGCTGCAACTGTGTCTCCACTGATGTTTAGTTATTCACTTTGATCTGTTTGATCTGTTTTGTTTTCCATCTTTGCGATGTCTTGCAACTAGATTTAACCTCTACACATAGGTCCAAAACTGAAAAATTCTGATGTTTACAGGTCTAATTGCATGAACATGGTTTCTTAACCATATTCATGTAATTACGTTGACTTCAAATTATTGTTTTGGTGATGAGAGGTTCTCTGACTTGTGTGTCAGTGATCACTGTACATGTCAGTGTTCCATGTGTCAGTTTAGGTGCCCATATTTTCATGTCTTTGTCTTTGAATTGTTCATATGAGAAAATCCTTCACTGTTAAACTCAGAAATAATGCGCTCCTGATATGGGTTTTGTCTGTGTCTGCGGTCAGGGCAGCAGGCACTGATTTCCTCTCAGGTTTTGGGGCAATCCACTGGGCAGCCGGCTGGACACGTCTCAGTGTTAGCATTACATCAGCGCTGGTTGAGATGATGAAACTGTCAGTGCTCCTTTCTCTCTGCTCCCTCAGAATAAAGGTGCAGACAAAGACCCTCTGACCTCTGGAGTTGTCTGTCTATGTGACCTTTTTTTCATGACAGTGTAGCAGGTTTCATGTGCTTTCATCCTCTGCTTTAGACTGACCTCTTCATTCTTTCCCGCATCCATTTATATTTTTAGTGTCGTTTCCTTTTGTTACTTCAGGTCAGCCTGATATTGTTGATTAGATAGTCACGTAGCAGAGGAAATGATGGAACCTGCAAACACTTTGACCTCTCACAGGCTATCAGTGTGTGCAGTGCATTAAAAATTCTCCTTCCAGAGTCACTTTTTTATTTACAAAGTTCAACTTCGTGCATTGAAAAGAGGTGAGATCAACAGTTGATAACTCCACTGCCGGCATAGAAGACTTGAAGGAGACCACCTGCATCCTCAGAAACACATGAAATCAAACTTAACTCAATTTGCAAAGCCACTTCCTAAACCTCGACTACAGAATCATCTTCTTTACAGCTTTTGGAAAAGAGAAAGCTACTGTTGTTTCAAGAGAAACAACAGCAATAGTCATTTCAGCAAGCGCTTGAAATAACTTTTTACATTTCTGTCAACTCCAGCTCGAGGGTGAAGTCATCGCAAATGTACCTGAAAGTAAAATATTATAAACAGCCTCTAGATGCTGCCTCAAGAACAAACAAAAAAGACCCCAATTGACTCTAATTCAAAAATCATTCATTTCTATTTGGAAATACTAAATTAGTTTTTTCAGTCCAGTGGTCTTAATCGCTAAATCTAGGCTCTCAAATAAGTGTGCTGGTGGCCACTGTTACTCTTTCAAGTGTGCTCACCTGATTATGACACAATATAGCTAAAGTTGCTGACATTAGCCCATGTAGGACTGACTTGTGTTTACTAAAAAGACGACTAGTACCTTTGTTCCAAGACAGCAGAATGTGTTTTCCCTCCTTGTTTGGATGGTTCTGGCTGAAAAAGGCGGTGCTGACCAAAAACCACAACGCCGGGCTTCATACCATGTCCAAGACAAAAACTTGTGGTGATTCAACACCTTACTACATCAGTCTTTAACATCAGCAACAGGATTTGTCCAGGAGGGTGTGGGTCGAGCCTGTCTTGCCACCTTGAGACCAGATCCTGGGCAGTTGACAGGAGCTTGCAATTGGAAGATGCTGGTAGACTTGGACCAAAAGTCTGGTTCCCACCTGAGAGCTTATCCACCAACCTGCGACCAGACCTGGTGCTATGGTCAGCGTCGCTTAGGCAAGTTTACATCATCAAGCTCAGAGTGCCCGAGAAGAGCTCAGTACCGTAGGCCTACAAGTGCAAGAAACTGAGACATATGGAGCTTGGCTGATACATGATGGTCCGACCAGATGAAGTAGGCTGCAGAGGGTTCGTAGGAACCTAGAAATCCAGGCTTCTTCGGGAGATGGGAATGCATGGGAAGGCCCACCAGCAGCAGGCGATCAAGGACCTCTCCAGAGCTTCTGAGAAGGGAAGTCAGTGACTGTGGATGAAGAGAAAGGACTCTACCTGGGCCTTCAAGTGAATAGATGGCATCTAGGGAGTGAACCTGGGATGCTGGGATTCACTGCTGAACCCTCTGGAGATGTTGTGGGCCTATCAGCAAAACACCAAGGAAAGACGACACCCACTTGATGACCCACAGGGTGCCCTCATTCATTTGATCATTCCACAGAGTCTTAGCAAGTCTCTCATTTATGCAAGACGGGATATCAACATTTAGACCTACACAACAGATCCAGGTTATGGTGTACACTCAAGCGACAGAGCCTCTAGGAGGAAGGCCAAAAGAGACGACAGTACAACAGGAAACAAAATCTGCATGAGGAGAAGGTCAAGGTGGATGGAGTAGTCAACGAAACATTGGACTGTCATATAGTACCTGATTTTCTTTGCATTTCCTATTTCTTTAGTGTTTTCTGCACAAAGCACTCGGGGGATAAAGGCAGACAGCTGGACACTATTTGGACATAACACTGCTACCTAATTACGCATAGATTATTTGTAATTATCTCTGTCAAACTAACAAATGCCAGAACATCTGCTCCATGGACACCACAAAGTTACTACTTTTGAATAGATATGCTTTCTATGTGCTACATCTAAACAACACTGAAATAAAAGTTAATACACAAATCAGTGCATATGTAACTTTATTTGCAACATATTTTGGCTGACCTGTATTAATTAGCCTTTTTGGGACTGCAGTTGTAACTATGCTATTATAAGTTTACCAATAATATATAAATTGTGAAAGTTCCCCTTGCAAAGCAGTCAAACACATTAAAGCAGCATTAAATTTTTAAAGCAGTAGTAGCCCCATTGTTGTCATGGATATGGTGCAAGTATTTCATAAGCGAGCTACTTAGCAACATATCGACAACACAGCCTTCACTTTTACTGAAGGCTGAGGACTATTCTGTTCACCAGGGACTCTCAACTTGTAAGAAAATCACATTAGCTAAAAACCAATTTCTTGTTCTTGCAGCAGAGTGAAGGCTGCAATGTCAGATGGCCAAAGTCAATCGATAAAGGGTAAAGCTTCTATACACTATATTTTGGTGTGCCTCATGACATTTTTTCTCTTTAAAGTGAACGATATGGTAGGAGGGTGGACAACCTGAACACAACATGACCTTTCCTTTCCAATCAGGTCTGTCTTTTTTGTGCCTAACCCTGACTAAAGCTCAAACATAAACTTGTCACATCAAAGAACAGCTTTACTTTTCAATGGGGATTTGTTACAGTTGGAAGGCATAAACAAAGCATGTCTTGTTGGTTTTATATCCAACACTACATAATTCACTGAATGATCCCCATCTGGCTTCCCACACACACACAGCTAGTTGCTTTCGAATGTTATTCTAGAGACCCACATGGCCAAAACAGCAGCTTCAGTCCTCTGCCTTTGTCTACACAAGACACATGAAAGCACAGTACTGTGTGTAGGTCACCCGAATTTTTTTGCAACGCTTAGAGCTCAACACAGTTGTGTTTACACATGTACAGCGTGGGTGAAACGTGAACCATTATGTGCCTTGTGTAGACAGCTGGTAGAAAGAAAATACAAGTCTAACAGGTTTTTTTTTGTGTGTGTAGATACACTCTGACTTGGAATATACAACAGAAGTGAACCATGATTTGTGCTTTGGCAGGTGGGTGTTTTGCCCTTGTGACAGTTTATTCTGTTTGCATGAAAGACAGAAAGGTTTCTCTTTCTTGCACAAAGTTAAGCAGAGAGAGTCTTACAGATGTTTGCACTTGAGCTAAAATTCACATACTGGTTTTCAGAATATTCTGTGAAAACCGCTCATATCTTTGCCTATTTAAGCGGCATGCAATACCGATCAAAAGTTTGGGGTCACCCAGACAATTGCATGTTTTTCATGAAAACTCACCCTCTTTTTCATGTGGTAAATATAATTGTGCAAGAGTGTTCTAATCATCAATTAGCCTTTCAACACCATTAGCTAACACAATGTAGCATTAGAACACAGGAGTGATGGTTGCTGGAAATGTTCCTCTGTATCCCTATGTAGATCTTCCATGAAAAAATGTTCTATTTACAGCTAGAATAGACATTTACTGAATTAACAATGTGTAGACTGTATTTCTGATTAACTTAATGTTAACTTAATTGAAAAATAACAAAAACATGTGACCCCAACCTTTTGAATAGTTGTGTATGTCTGTATATTTATATGCTGAAGTCTGGTGGAGTCTGAGTTTCTGGAGAAAGATTTCATCCTCATGTTTCTTCACATTGTTGGAATAATGGCCGAGCCGTACGATTTTTTTCCCCAGCACATTCACAGAACACACAACTAATGGACTATGAGGAGATTTCCACTGAATTGAATGGTATTGGACTAGAATTGCATACTACACCTTTAATCTCACAAGGGTTGCATTTTATGGGCTGCAAATATGTAGTTCATTTTTCAACATACAAACCCCAACCTTCACAACTACAAAGCATTGTGTCTTTATTGTCTGCCAATTAAAAGGGAAGAGCTGTTGGATTTAAAATAATCACACAGCCTCAGCTTTATGTTTCCTTTACCTTCTTGGCCATAAAAACCCTGCAGATGAAGAATTCTCATGTGGCTGCTCATCCTGAGATCATTGCATGTTATGGTGGGTCAGATTTAGGGCAAATACAATGAGGTCATTTAGTTTTAGTTTTAATTAAATGGCTCCTGTTAATGTGGCTGAGAGCTGTCTGAATGGTCAGGGTGGCTGCCGCATGTGGGAGTGGTGAGACGACATTAATCAGCAATAAGGAAGCCCCCCCACCCACACACACTCCCACCGCTGCTTCTAGAAACAACTTTTTGAGATAATTTGTCACATAGCTGTATGTGCACACACATCCCTCGGGAAAATGATAGCGGGCCTCCCCCCCCGAATCACATCCCTCCAGTCTTCTACAGCCGTCCCCGTTTAATAAATCACTTGGGGAAAAATATCCCATCTAGGAGGTATCTTAGACAAGAAATCCTCCCCTGGAGTTCCAGCAGGGTCACGCTCATACAAGAGCTGGTAAAATTAGCATTTTTTTGTCTTTAACCAAGCAATTCTTCACAGAGAACAAAACTGGGCTTCTTCAAATGACTTCCCCTAACGATACTCAAGGGTACACTCTGCTTTTACTGTCTTTGTTGAAGCACAACTCGATCCTAATTTCAGCTTTGTTTTTTCTTTTCTTACTCTCAGCCATTTGTTGGACCCTGCGACTGCCTTCACATGCACACACGCAAAATAAACCCGTCTTTAACTTTTCCAAATGTCATATTCAGTCCTAAGCAGTTTCAAGCAGCATAGAAAGCAACTGGAGACGTCATCCATAACTTTGAATGAGAAGCCAACAATCACTTTTTGAAAACTGGCATCTCAACGTGACGATGAAATTCTGCGATCTTGAATTTCCAAAGAAGCTCATGTTGTGATAGAAGAACACCACAGGAGATGAGACAGAGGGGGTCATCTTACTTTTTCTTCCCGCTTCTCTGATTACTGTATTTTTTTCTTTCTTTCCCAGAATAACTCTTTCACACAATACCTGACATTCTCTGCGGCTGTTCTACTACCCTCTTCCTGTCAGTCATCATCCAGTCAAATCAATAACAAGATTAAAAACCTCTCCAAACATGCTCCTTGTTACGTAAATGTGATGGTAATGTCCGTGTTGTTGCCTGAATGAGCTCAGCCATGATAACAATCTCTGTAACAGCTTCAACGTGGCACGGGTCAGGATTGAATGTTGTCAGATAAAGGTTAGATACTGAGAGAGAGGCTTTCCTCCCTTTTTTATAGTAAATTCATCACATCACTCAAAGAAAAGAAAATGAAAACCATTAAAAACTATAAACATGTCACATTATTCTGGTGCAAGTAAGTAAATGTTTATAATAACCAGTCACGCTCTCTGAATTTACGAAAATATGCTTATTCACCTGCTTTGTTAGTGTTGGGGGATTTAATGTCTTTATTGCAGAAAATAAAGAGGTGTCAGGAAAACTTTCTGAAGCTGCATTTCTTACAGTTCTGTTTAACCATTTGCTTCTCAGTCTTGTCTTTGCTCACCAATGGCAGCAAACCACCATGTGAGGTGCTGGTGTAACCAGTGGGAGCAATTTGGGGTTCACTGTTTTGCCCAGTGACACTATAACCAGCTTTCCACAGCAGGAATTCTGGGTAGACGTAAGGTGGAGTGAATGTTTACAGGAACGGTCCTCTAATTGGGCCTCTCGGACTTTCTGCTTCCTTTACAGTGCAGGATCCAACAGCTTTGACTGCAGCATCAGGCCATTCTCAGCTGCAGGAACTTGTAGTCCAAACTGTTATGCCTGTCTCAACCATGAAAGCAATCTATGCAGAACCTCTTTCAGGGCTTTATTTCAGGAAGAAAAAGTACCTACTCCAGGATTTGAACTTCTAGGAATCCCAAAAAACAATGCCTCTGTTGGGATTGATGCTTTTTGATTACACTCAGAGAAGACCACAATCCCCACTTTTCTGTCCTCTCGATGTCCTCATCGAGTAGCAGCTTTCTTCTTGCATCAACACCACAGTTGTTCAATGTTTAGCACTGTGACCTCGTAGCGAGAAGATCCCCGGTGCATATCCCAGCCTAAATCTTTCTGTGTGAAGTTCGCATGTTCTCCCTGTACAGCGTGGGTTTACTCCGGCTTCCTCCCACAGTCCAAAAACATGGCTACAAACATGGCTCATGGCTGAGGTTAACTGATAATTCCAAATTGTCCGTAGGTGTGAATGTGAGACTGCTTGTTGTCTATGTGTGGCCCTGTGATAGACTGGTGACCTGTCCAGGTTGTCTCCTGCCTTCACTCTAAGTCAGCTGGCATCTTTTTTGTAGTTGTTGTTTGTTTTTTGGAATATAAAATCACCTTTGTTCAAAGTAACAGCACCTACCAACTAGCACCTTGAAGGCAAAATTATTAACATATTATACCGTGCTTGTTTGATCTGCACAAAGTGAAAAATTTTACATTTTGCTAGTAGTTGTTTAATGTGGTATTATTACTTGGCCAGGTGTAGCAACTTGTTGCAAGTTAGCTATGCATTATAACCGTCCCCTGGTCGCAGCCCAAGTCCCCCCATGTTTTTTCAATTTTGAATTTCCCTTGGGGATTAATAAAGCAATTGTATTGTATTGCATTAACAGCCATCTTTGTAATGCCCTTGGGCAGTAGCTTTTTGTGTTATGGCATTTTCTTCTAGATTTCTATTCAGGATTCCCTTAAGTCACGAGTCTGTCCCTTACAGCATCTCTGCTGCAACTTTATATTTCAAGGTATAGCCAGTGATTTTTTAACTCAGTACACTCTCAAGTTCAGTGAATATCTCCATGGTCTACGAGCTGTACAGTCCTCAGAATTACAGACTCCACCTTTAGCTAATTTTAGAAATATGACAAAGTTAATCTTTTCATCTAATTCTCATCAGAAAGCAAATAAAGGGGCTGCCTGATACCTCAGTATTTCACATACACTCAACAAAAATATATACGCAACACTTTTGTTTTAACTCCCATTTATTATAAAATGAACTCAAAGATCTCAAACGTTTTCCACATACACAATATCACCGTTTCTCTCAAATATTGTTCACAAATCTGTCTAAATCTGTGATAGTGAGCACTTCTCCTTTGCTGAGATAATCCATCCCACCTCACAGGTGTGCCATATCAAGATGCTGATTAGACACCATGATTAGTGCACAGGTGTGCCTTAGACTGCCCACAATAAAAGGTCACTCTGAAAGGTGCAGTTTTATCACACAGCACAATGCAACAGATGTGGCAAGATTTGAGGGAGCGTGCAACTGGCATGCTGACAGCAGAAATGTCAACCAGAGCTGTTGCTCATGTATTGAATGTTCATTTCTCTACCATAAGCCGTCTCCAAAGGCGTTTCAGAGAATTTGGCAGTACATCCAACCAGCCTCACAACCGCAGACCACGTGTAACCACACCAGCCCAGGACCTCCACAACCAGCCTGTTCACCTCCAAGATCGTCTGACACCAGCCACTCGGACAGCTGCTGAAATGATCGGTTTGCATGACCAAAGAATTTCTGCACAAACTGTCAGAAACCGGAAGCTCATCTGCATGCTCGTCGTTCTCGTGGGGGTCTTGACCTGACTCCAGTTCGTCGTCGTAACCGACTTGAGTGGGCAAATGCTCACATTGGATGGCGTCTGGCACGTTGGAGAGGTGTTCTCTTCACGGATGAATCCCGGTTTACACTGTTCAGGGCAGATGGCAGACAGCGTGTGTGGCGTCGTGTGGGTGAGCGGTTTTCTGATGTCAATGTTGTGGATGGAGTGGCCCATGGTGGCGGTGGGGTTATGGTACGGGCAGGCGTCTGTTATGGACGAAGAACACAGGTGCATTTTATTGGTGGCATTTTGAATGCACAGAGATACCGTGACGAGATCCTGAGGCCCATTGTTGTGCCATACATCCAAGAACATCACCTCATGTTGCAGCAGGATAATGCACAGCTCCATGTTGCAAGGATCTGTACACAATTCTTGGGAGCTGAAAACGTCCCAGTTCTTGCATGGCCAGCATACTCACCGGACATGTCACCCATTGAGCATGTTTGGGATGCTCTGGATCAGCAATTGAAGAGGAGTGGACCCCCCATAAAACAAAACTGCACCTTTCAGAGTGGCCTTTTATTGTGGGCAGTCTAAGGCACACCTGTGCACTAATCATGGTGTCTAATCAGCATCTTGATATGGCACACCTGTGAGGTGGGATGGATTATCTCAGCAAAGGAGAAGTGCTCACTATCACAGATTTAGACAGATTTGTGAACAATATTTGAGAGAAATGGTGATATTGTGTATGTGGAAAAAGTTTGAGATCTTTGAGTTTATCTCATAAAAAATGGGAGCAAAAACAAAAGTGTTGCACTTACACCCCCTGTCAAAAATTTTGAGGCGGGTTCTAATTTATTTGAATGAGAAAGTGTCTCAAAACTTTTGACAGGGGGTGTATATTTTTGTTGAGTGTATGTGAAGCTGTTTCTGTATCCTGACATGAAAGAAGATGAAAGGCTGGTAGCTAATGTGTAGCGATGCACGACTGTAGTTAGCAGAAGGGGAGTGAGTAGTAACTAAGCGTCTTTCTGTCACATGTGACATGCATTCAAAGGGAAGGCTGTTGTCTTAAGCTGTAATCAGTGAGGAAATGTGAGAAAACGACCTTCACCTCTAAAGCTGACACCCTTAGTGACTTGCAGCATCCATTCATCAATCTTTTCCTCCATGTTCTGCTCAGCTGAGGAGGTTCTTATGTGTCTCGTGACCCGCTCTGAACACAAAACATGGATTTTCTAAAAACGCAATTATTTTAATGCCAGAGAGAGAATTGACTTCTCTCAAATGTAATTAAATATGACAAAAAGAGCAAAATTGTGAATGAACAAAGCACTGCAGTGATTGGCAAGGGGTGAACCCACAGAGAGCCCATCTGTAGAGGTTTGCATCCAGGCTGAATAGCTCCAGTCTGGTGGATTTCGATAGGACAACGATGACCACACTCTCAATCCTTAATGAAAGCTTTGTCTTCTTCACATGCACGTAATGTATGTAAAAAGGGCTTTAGAGCAGATCACATTCACTTCCCCCCTCTTCAATTGAACCCAGAAAATGAGCCAAAAGGGTAGTGAACGTTTAAAAGCAGAAATTAAAGGGACATTGAGTCATCTAGTACGAGGTCTGTCAGCGGGAGAAATTCCAACAACATCACCAGGTGTTTGGCACAGACCTCCCCACCCCTTTACAAGTCCCATTTCCACAATGTGGAGCAGCATGCTGCTTAATTAGAGCGGGGATCCAACAGAAACGTCTGCTGAAGAGGAAACATGTTGCTGTGATAAATGCTGGCATAACAATGCGGCTTTGTCGGTGTGTCAGCTGCACTTTTTAACCTTCGCAGCTGAAACGTTTTGTGATGCCGTTTGGCCGCTTTTGCGCTGTCCTGCATCTCTGAGTGGTTGAAAATGCCAGCGGGGGGGGAGTGTGTATTTGTGTGTGAACAGCAGGGGGGATGGGTTTTGACAGGAGGGAAGCCAGGTACCTCAGCTCCAGGCCAAACAATTACGGAGTCATCTTGTATTGATCACGGACACATTATGACTATTTGTGTTACGTGGTAGGAAACCCTCACGTGCTGCCTCAAAAACCAAACCAAACATTGCTTTGAATCGAGTGTTTCTCGTAATGTGGCGCTCAGACTTGCTTTAAAGGATCTGATGTGCATTAAACAAGCATTTTAAGGCGAATGAAGGAAAGGCAAGCGTGCATTAGGCTGACTATATTTGGTGGCTGAGCGATGAGGCTGCAAACTGTCCCTGCCAGGCTACTTTCACACTGGATAATTGACAGCACAGATTCTCACTCCCTCGCACTGCCAGGCTGCTGGCCACAATTCAACATGGGAGATGCTCATTAACATAAGTTGGGAAGGTGCTGTCAGCCAAGTGTTCTGCTGAGAACATTCCTATATTATACAATGCGAACACAACAGTCTGCGTTGAAAGTGTACAGTATGGATAGACTGTGAAAATGACAAAATAGATACTACTAGATAGACCCCATTGCTGTAAACTGTAGTTGTAAAAATACATCACAGTTTAAATACTTATTATGTGTTTCTATATGAAAGCTGTGGTGGAACGAGGTACAATGTTTTTAGCTGAAACTGAGCTAAAGTGAATTGTGGCACAAAACTGAAAAGCATAAACTGCACTTAAATTAGTAGGTGAATATTTAGGGAAACGACATGTTTTCTCCTTTTATTGTCAAGAACTGGAACAACAGACTTCTCTTCAAAGTACAAAAAATGTTTAGAAAATTAAAAAAAAAACATGCTACCACACTAGCACCTCGAAAGCTCAAGATTTAAAGGTGGAGTTTGTGAATTTGTGACTGTGGGGAAGGATTGTTGCTATTTAGATAGATTTTCCATACCTCTCGCTTCTTCTACCACCTTTCCTCATGTGTTGTTTTGTGTGGGTAATTTAGGGTCACTTTCTTTGTTTTTTATTCATAGAAACAGACATGTGCAAACCAAGCTGCAACTCAAGCAGAAGCAGAAGTCCCAAAAACTGCAGATGACTGTGGAAGGAAGCCGGAGAACCCAGGGAAAACGTGCACGGCCCTGTACATAACAAATTTTTTCAATTGTATTTAGGCTTAAAATTTAGTCAGAGCCAGTTCAGGAATCCTATGGCAGACATAATAGAGCATTTGTCCATCTTTATATACAGCATTTGACCACTGGATTTAACAGACAGCTAGTGGACCGTGTCATCGCAATGCAACAAAATCAGCAAAGGGGATTCTGAAAGTGATAACATGCAGATAGTGAAAGGGGAGGAGAATGCAGTGTGAAATATGCGGCCAGTGGCAGACTTATATGTACAGTGTACATCTAGTGAGTCAGACTAAAGCAACAGAGAGCACAAAGGGGGGATTTGGACATTGTAAGAATGCAATCATGCTAAATCATTTCCAGCTGCCTCACCTGAATGTATCTGTGAAGAGCCATTAAGGTTCCAGTAATGCTTTCAGTCAGGCCATTGTGCCTGAACAACAAGTTGCTTTCATCCAGGAATTACCCAGCAGCTAACAGTGGCTTTATGCTCAATTGTGTAAACTTTGAAATATAGTGTCTGAGTATTCACTGTCGGACTGAAGGTGAATAGCTTAAGCGAGCTTTATCTTAACTTTAAGTGAAATGCAAACACTGTAAGCTGCAGTGTTTGTATTTGGACACATTTTATTATTTCTGTCACTGCAAATATATACCCTGGTCTTTATTCAGGAGTGGCACAGCATTTGTGAGATACAACATTAACATGAGGGTTTGTTTTTCTGAATATTTTTTTCTAATAACTGCATGTAATTGCTTAAAATCCATGGAAAGCAGGAATAAATCAGTGCTCTGAGCTTCTCACAACACAGAAAAAGGTGTTATTAAACACCCAGCTAAATCATAATATTTAAAAAAATGACATGTTTGTAAAATGAAGTTTCAAAATCAATGAAAAAAAACCCAATAATGGTGTTTTTGGCCCTAAAAATGCTTAGGGGATGTCCTCTGGAAGCACTGATTAACACCTTAAATTAATCATACTAACCGTACAAATGGACCTGAGCATCTTGTAAACAACTAGCTGACATCACAAACATGCACTGTTGATATATAATGTATTTTTCTCTATATAACTCAGTGGTGGGCATGTACAGTTAATGATGACACTGGATGTCAGTGGATGGGAAGATAAAGGCACACAAAGGAGACAGCTGGTTCTGTACTTTAACTGATTAAAAAGACGGACAAACTCTACGTGACGTCACCTGTAGATTTCACAAAGAACAGTTCTGAAGCTGAATGTGGAGACCCCAGCTGTTGTGATCTTGGAAGTGCCTGACTCCTTTTAACTCATGGCTAATCCAAAAAAATTATCAGAGGTGGAGCACGAGTGGAGCTGAGGCAGGTCATGCAAAAATCTGTGAGCCATGGAATGTACACTGACAGCACACACCTGTCACTGGAGGGTCTTAATGCAATTCAAACAGGTATATTAAATAACAAGAAAAGCACTCAGAGTGCAGTACTCTGCCATAATTGCTCAGTCGTTGTGTGATTTCCAACGGATAAGTCCTGATAAGTCCACAGTGGTTGATTTGTAGTAGCATTGCAATCATGTGATCATCAGCAGGCAGCTGACGTAGTGCTCACTTGTAGTCATAGTTACAGTTGACGCCATGCTGCTACCTCGCAATAATACAGAAATCTTTAACTAATCAGTGGATCCAGACTATAAGTCGCATCTTTACCAAAATCTAATCACTTGGTCCTTGTGTCATTTCTGACCTTCCCTGAAAACACCATCCAAATCCGTCGGTCTACTTTTGAGTAATGTTGCAAACAGACAGACAGACAAACCAACGCTGATCGTCACATAACTCCATCATGATCCTTGACAGAATAAAAGTTCCCTCCTAGCACACTTGCAACTAACACAGTAATGAAGTATTGAGGCCAAAACTGTTAATGTACCAGGCTGTAAACATGTTTATTTCTGCTGCAATGTTGGTCATTTTAAAATGGAAGTCTCTAGGGATTGACTAATTTTTGGAGCCAACCTTCAGCGGACATTCGAGAAACTTCAGTTTCTGGCACTTTCACATTAGCTTTATTGTTCAGCTTGGAGGTTGCTGTTTGATTCATTGCCATTCACCAATAACAGTGGAATGCATTTGAATTCCAGTTTGTGAAAGCTACTCAGGCTAAAATGGCCCCTGCACAGGCGGTGATCTTCAGATTGTCATCAGTGTGACACAAAATCAGTCCACCTCTTCTTAATCTTTTCATCTGTAGGAAATGTAAGCAGGGAATGACTATTCTGCAGATTCTGGAATCCAGGACAGATGTATATGTATAGCTAGTTAGCAAACTAGTGTGGAGTACCCAACAGAAGTAGTGTAGTTCAAGTGTTAGGGGGAATGGTTATGGTTACAGAAAATTATCAAGTCACGATTATTCTTTCTGTTTATCAAATTTGCTTTTTCCTTTGAACCCTCTCGAGTTCTCAGTCCCCTTGGTAGTGACCTTTCAATTCAAATTCAAATCAGAACAGAAACCCACAAGTCCTCTTTTTGTTATTATGGTGTTTAATGCAGCCTCTCTGAAGACCTGAGGGCAGAGCAGAATGTTGACATTTTTCAGAGCAAAAACTCAAAACCTACCTTTTAGCCAACCTTTCATTGATTGTTATTTACTTGTCTGTCCATGTGTTTTTATATTTTAGTTCTGTCTTTTAGCACTACTTTCAGTTTTATGTTATCTTACTGTGAATGTCTGAGTATTCCTCATTGGAAATTTATGCATTCATGACAGTGTTTCCTCGATTCATTGGTCCCTGATTGAATCAATCATTCATAACATCATCATTTATGTGGTGTGTGGGCTTGGGATATTGTTTAATCTTTTTGTTTTGTAAAGAACTCTGTGTTTCATTGTAACTGTATTAAATTGCTTATACAAATAAAATCAGATTAAGATTTCTTTAGGATTTCTAGACGACCCAAAAAAAATCTGAACACAAAAATGAGGAATTCTATTCTTCAGTACCACATGTAGGTCACATTTTCTGACATGTATCATGTGTTTATGAGCTCTGATTTCCTTTCCACAGACCTTACTTGACTTCATTTTTAGATTAAGAACATCCATCCATCCATTATCTATACACCGGTTAGTCCTCACTAGGGTCACTGAGGGACTGTAGTCTATCCCAGCTGACTTGGGTGAAATCAGAGGACATCCTGGACAGGTCACCAGTCTATGACAGAGCGACATATAGAGACAAACAATCACACTCACATTCACACCTACAGGCAGTTCAGAGATACCAGCTAATTTCAGCAGGTTTTTGGACTGTGGGAGGAAGCCGGAAAACCTGGAGAAAACCCACACATGTACAGGGAGAACATGCAAACTCCATGCAGAAAGATCCCATACTGGGACGCGAAGCAGGGATCTTCCAGCTGCAAGGTGATGGTGCTAACCACCTAGTCACTGTGCAGCCCGATTAAGAATATGAGCCATTTATTTCTTGCACATACATGTAATTTTCTGCTTTTCTGTTAACCTTTAGCCCCTTTCCTCTGCTGTGCTGAAAAACTACCAAACCAAGGCATGCACCAAACTGAATTTTCTGTCCTGCTACGCCACTTTTATAGCAAACAGAGAAGATATTTTAAGAAAAAAAAGATGCAGTTTTATGAGGATATTTCCCTGGAGGCAGTTTTAGCCTTGATCAGCAGTGTTGTTTTGGGTTTAGCTGTAAATAACAAACCTCACCATCAATCCAGATGCTATTCTATTCCCTCTATTTTTTTTTTTTTTTGCAGGATCATCTCACTGAAACAACTCTACCAATTTTTTTGGTTTGTTTATTTGCTAAGCGGTTGCTCGTCCTCCTGGGGTCATCACAATATCATATATATGAACGCACAAAACAGTACTGAACCAAGCAGGCAAAGATAAACCAACCTTAACATTATGATTCTAGACAACACAAGAGCAGCAATTAAATCTCCTTTACATGTGGCCAGATCTGTAGGAGAGTAAAGATGGGTTTTTATGTATCTCCTAAAGGGGGAGATGTTTGCTAATTTTCCAGCTGTGTGAGACAATTTGGTGAATTTAATGATATCTTGTTTTTTTTCAAGAAAAGTTCAATTTTGGGCAAGAAATAATACTGTGTATATCGCGTAGACGTGTGGAAATAATGGCAAGACAGAAAGAAAAAATGTGACCCTACTTCTTTTTTTTTCTTTAACCGTCAACCATGCTCCAAGACGAAGTCTGTTGCTATGGCACTGTGAAATGAAGAAAGTTTGACAAGGGTGCCATACATTTTTAAACCACTTATTGGCATTGCCTCAAAGGTAGCACCTCCCGCTGCCCTCCCCTTCAGCTACTGTTCAGCCACATCAGTGTCAGGCCTCAGGATCCCTGGAGGTGGGCTGCCACGGAGGGCCGGCTGGGACTCGGGAGCCTAATTGGGGCCCGAGGATGCCTCCCTCTGCTGCTACAGCTGTGCTGCCGCAAGCTGATGGTAGGATCAAAACCCCGTGACTAGCCAGAGGTCAGAGGTCGCCGGGTGGCCGCTCAGCATGCGAGGCCAGAGGAGGACCGGGCTGACAGGCAGCGCTGTCCTGCAGTCTGCATGAACTCTGACTGAAGCCTTCAGCTGCTCAGGCTGTCTCTGCCTCTGAAATGGAAACGCAAAGATAAGCGAAGCTGATGTACGTATGAAGTTTAAAACCTCTCAGTGAAATAGACACGTAATCATAAGTGACTCATTCTTTTAACTTCTGCCTTTGTCTGAAACTGCTACAAGAACCGTTCTACATAACCCACTCAAAGCTAATTTATTTTGTATGCTTGCTAGAAACTCCAGCACCTCCCAGCACCCTGATAAGGAGACTGTGTGATTTTCATTACGCCCTGTTGAACTGCCATTTTTGGAAATACCTGTCAACTTTAAATAAGAGAGTAAAGTTAGAGTCAAGTCACTGGATGGATTCTTTCATTTCAATATTTTTCTCATATTTCAGATTGTGTTTGTTAAGACACAAATGTGCTCATCATGAATTTCTGGATTTTTTGACGAGGTAAACCGTGTCATTTTGATTTTGCTCGGCATTCCTTGCTTAATGTAAGTAAGATTAAACCTTACCTGAGGGTGGAACTTTAGGAGGTGCAAAGTGCATATTGTGGCCAGAGGCAGAGTGGATCTCAGTTTTGGCCCTGCAGTTAAAACCACCTCAGTTTGGAAAAGGTTACTTTACATTAAAACCTCTAATTAGAAGTAGCTGCAAGCCAGCAGAACATCCTGACATTTCACTGGAAAATTACCTGAAGTCAACATTTAGTTAAGAAATGGCTTACAGTGAATTTCTGCATGTGAGCGTCAATCATGCTATTTGTTACCTGAAGAAAAGCTTGACAAATATACATGTATCTGCCACTCTGCTTCCTCCTGGCCTCAGCTGGTCATCAGTAATGGGCTGAAGATGCTGAATAAAATCAGTCTGACCTCCATTTAATTGCAAATTTCATTTTCCTATCAGTGCAACAACAATAAACTATAGGGTACCGTCCTGCTCCGTGGCTCATGGTTGATTTTTTATTGACACTTCATTTTAGCTCCTATTTATAATCACTACGTAAACAATGTATACATGTTCTGTTTTTCCTACAACACTTGTGCAAACGATTATATGGTTTGTAGCACTCTAAAATTCCTTACAACTAATATATAAACATTTTCTCAGTGTTCATTTAAGGAGCTTGTTAGACATCTTGGTGCAGTGCACTGGTCTGCTGGAAAACCTCGCATTCTTGTGAGCACACTCCTCCCATGGCAGCAGCACTTCCACACAGCAGCAGCTTACCTCACCAGGACAGCCACAAAAACTGCTTAGGAACTGTTTGAGGAACACAACAAAGACCCCAAATCATAGACTCTGCCTCCAACATGACCCCATTTCAACCTCACTGAGCCTCCAGAGAATGCGACGTAACAAACCTGATGCTCCACCCGGCAACCCAGAGTACCCAAAGGATCCACTGCCAATGACCTGATGCCAACACCAAAGCATTTTTGGTGGCATGAAGGGGACCTACACAATAGACTGGTGTGTGTGTTTTCGGTTGGGTTCATCAGTATATATACCTACTGGCCACTTTATTAGGTACACCTTGCTAGTTAAGGGTTGGACCACCTTTTACCTTCAGAACTGCCTTAATTCTTGGTGTCATACTTTCAACAAGGTGTGATTTTGGTCCATATTGACATGATTGCATTCTGCATCTGGTGCATATTTGTCGACTGCACATCTATCATGCCAATCTCCCGTTCCATCACATCCCAAAAATTCTGTTGGATTGAGATATGGTGGCTGTGGAGGTCATTGGAGTACAGTGAACTCACTGACATGTTCAAGAAACTGGTTTGAGATGATTTGAGCTTTGTGACATGATGCATTATCCTGCTGGAAGTGGCCATCAGAGGATGAATACACTGTGATCATGAAGGGATGGACATGGTTAGCAACAATACTCAGGTAGGCTGTGGTGTTTAAATCATGCTTAGTTGGTATTAAGGAGCCCAAAGTGTACCAAGAAAACATCCCTTACTATACCATTACAGCACCAGCAGCCTGAACCGTTGATAAGGCAGGATGGATCCATACTTTCATGTTATTTATGCCAAATTCTGACCCTACATCCGAATGTCACAGCTGAAATCAAGACTCATTCGACCAGGCAACGTTTTCCCATTCTTCTCTTGTGCACTTTTGGTGAGTCTGTGTGAATTGTAGCCTCAGTTTCCTATTCTTAGCTGACAGAGGAGTGTCACACAGTGTGGTCTTCTGTAGTTCAGCTTCTTCAAAGTTGGACATGATGTGCATTCAAAGATGGTATTCTGCATGGTTGTAGCCAGCCCGTCTGGCACCAGCAACCATGCTACATTCAAAGTCACTTAAGTCCCCTTCCTTCCCCATTCTGACGCTCGGTTTGAACTTCAGCAAGTTGTCTTGACCACATCTACATGCCTAAATGCATTGAGTTACAGCAATGTGGCTGGCTGATTTGCTATTTGTGTTAACAAACATTCGAACAGGGGAACCCAGTAAAGTGGCCAGTGAGTGTCTATACTAATCAAGCGTGTGTATACATTGTTTTCCCAATGCACGTGTATTCATCTTTGAAGATCAGCAACTAATATTGACTTATATTAAAAAAAATAGAGGAGAAAAAGTGACTTTATCTGTGATTTATTGATGAGGCTTACAATATAGGAATATCTTGACAGGCATTTTTTGGTTAAAGCAGGAATGATCAGGACAAAATTCAACAAAGTAGCTTTGGAATTTTAACATCTCTTAAAGAATCAAATATATTTAAGGGTCAAAACAGAAAAAAATCAATCACAAAAACTCCTAAACTAGACACATTAAGTGTCCATTAGTCTAAAACTCTGTTTAATATTATAAACTGTTCTTCCCCTGCCAAATGGGATGCATTTATTACTTGAGCACATATGGTAGCATTCTGCTCCAGTTTTTCAGTGCACACCATCCTTTCTCTTGCACCATTTGCTCTCCAACTTGTGTACTATGCTGTCCAACGTAAACAGGACACAAACCAAGTCAGGTCAAGGTAGGACTGTAGCAGTGGCCCTACCTTGGGGGAGGGCAGCTCATTTATGGACAGGAAATGTGACAAATGGGGACAACAACTCGTCACTCGTCTTTGATAGTCAAACTTACTGAGCTGTCCTGTGATAAGTCCTAACTGAGGCAAAGCCAGGTTCAAAACTCAGTGTTCTGCTTTATTGTTTTATGCTGCTTTATTGAAGGGTTTTTAGGAAGAACATTTAGAAAATCTTAAGTGAACTACAGTCATCATGCTGTTCACAGAGCTCACTCTACATAGGAAGTCCAAGGTATTAAACAGTGATCTGATGTACACAACACTGAATGTGACTGACATCATATTAACAAGTAACTTAAGTAAAGTTACACTGCTATTGTAAGTTTCATTTGAGACTACTGTCTACATATGTGGCGACAAGTGCTGGAGACAGTTCTGGCTATACAAAACCATAGTTTGGCAAGCATTTTGTTTTGTTTTTTTGTTCTGTCTCTCAGTGAATTGACTGCCTTGCCAATGTTACATTTGTTTTTCACCAGTGCCATTGTCAATAAACTTCCCTTTTGGACAGACAGACGTCGCTGTATGAAAGTTTTTCTGCTATTGTTTAAGTGTAGTTTGTGTTGTGCTGGGAGGCGGTTGTTTGTTGGTGTTAGCAGACTCTATTTTAAATTAGCGTTCGTGAGTGTTGCACACTGTTGGTGCTGTAGGAGAGCAGAGGAGAGTCAGTGAGGCCCTCAGCAGTCAGCATAAACATCCCAGCTTTGGATTTCCGTACAAAATACATTCTCAGTCCTTTGCATAGCAATTAGCCCACAGGCTGCTATAGGCAACCAACATCCCTTTAAAAAAAAGTAACAATCCATGGCAATAAAATGCAATGATATGTAGAAACATTCCCATACATAGTATGTTTAAAGCAACCATTTCATTTCTGAATATAAAGCCAGTTTATCCAGGTCATTCCTATTCTGAAACCTGCTTCAGCGTTTTTGGAGATGGAAACAAAGCCCTACTCTGGACTCTGTGCCTAATCCTGCTCCCTGTGGAGTTCTGACCATTATCACCTGCTCCTGCAAACATTCTGTCCATTCACACCCACACAGCAAAGAGTTTCATTATTTACTGTCTGTTCCCGTCCTGCTGGAGCAACACATTATGGTGCGCACACATTTCATACACTTCTCAATAGCATCTTGTTTAATACGCGCAGGGAGAAGTGCTGTGTATTTGAAGAAGTTCTTACAAACGTTGTCTGCCAGATTTGTATCAATACTTTGCACATTTGTCACAACAAAATCTAGTTCTTTTCCGTCTTTGAAAGTTATAGCTGTCCAAATGTCAGGCTCACCTTGCTTTGTGTTGGATGGTAAAACCCACTTTAATATTCCTTTCATCTCTACCTGTTGGCTCTATCTTTCTGATTGTGTTAAATTCTGCAGTCTTTTACTGTCAGTTCCCACCAACAGTAAACTGGCTGCTCGTGTGAGATTTGTCTCAGGTTCCGCTGAAGCTGCAGGATCCCAAAGCAGTCCTCTAGATGGGAGCTCATCTCAGCAGTCCAGCTTGTGAAATAAATTTATCATTGTCTCTGATGCCTGTAGTGTTTCCATATGATATAATTCCTAGTGGGGAAAAAAGCACATGCAGTTGAATTATAATATCTCTAGCTGCCAGTTTGCTGGAAGGTAAAGTTAAGTAGCCTCATGTTTTTATTGGACAACGCTGCCTCTGTGAACTTAACTCCACATAGCGATAAAAATCTAAAAATAATATAAAGTGTATTAATTAAAATGAAAATGTGGCACATATTTACAATGCATATATTTTAAAATACTTCTTTAAGAATATACTACAGGTGTCACCATGCTGTTCTAACAGCAATTATTCCTCTTGAGGTATAATTCAAATTTAATAAACAAGTATGGGAGTCCAAAGTTGCCATAGTTTGCACTAAGAAAGGTCCTGTGTGTGTAAAGTATTCATTCATTATTCATATACTGTTCATATGTGGTGTATAGCATTAATAAAGAGAAAAATAAAGTACCGATCAGGTGCAGTGTAATTGTGGGACAATTTCATGGTTCTTGCTGTATTGATTAGTGGATTTACAGATGATGCACAAGCTAGATCAATGCGGGCCAGTGATCACATACATCATAATCCTGCTCAGCTTTCAGAAAGAAAAATCTGCTGCTGTTTAGGACAATCAGACACTTACTTGGAAACATCTGTCTTCGTGAACAACATGGATCCAGCTAAACCGACAATCAATAAGAGAATAAGCTTGAAAAAGACGCTTCAGTCACAATCAGATTTATTTATTGTCATGCTTAACAGTCAGTGGTTTTTCATGGACTGAGCTAAGCCTTTCACTTACAGTGTGTGATTATTACATTCACTTCATGCTAGAGAAGGGGGGTGATTTATTTTTGTTTATTCAAATAAACAGTGTCAGTGCAGCAGTCTATGACAAACGCTCAATTGAATTGCTACTGTGATAAACAAGTTGCCGCTCAGACACCTTTTTTTAAATGAGGCTTGGGAAAACAAATACCAAGTGTTGCAGTAACTTCATTTCCATAGCAAAGGTGTGGATGAACTCAGTGTCACCCCGACAACAGCTGCTTTCTCAGTCCATTCATTTCATATGAGGAGAATATATCAGCTTAAACACTGAAATTAGCAAGCAAATGGTGCATACTTCTGTAGTATAATTACATTTAGTGTATGTGCAGTTTTCATTCAGTACGTCTATAACAGATATCTCAGTGTGACGTTTAGATTACTGCTAGTGTACCAATATCCTATGAAAAGAAAATAAACTATATCCTCAGAAGACACTCCTCTCTTCTTTGAATCATCTGTGATTTACATATTTTTCATTTATTTGCCAATTATGGGTTACACTTCTCCTGACCTGTGGGCAAAGTCTTTAAACTCTGAAAAAAAAAAAAAATCTCACATGCCTCTTTAATCTTTGCTTCTTCTTTTTTTGGTAAATTAAGGCTTGGCCAGAATGAATCAAGGATTAAACTAAAATGCAGGAAACAGGAATTTTGCTTCAGGATGTTATCAAGTCAACGTTTCAATCGTTAGCTGGGAAACGTGATTCATTTTCACATGGAAGAGTTGGAACAGAACCTACATTGAAAACAGGTTTTTCCGCCCACCCCAGACTACAGTATGATGTCTGCTCAGGAGAAGTATATAGATATATACATTTAGAAATGAAACGATTCTGTAATGAAATTACTTTAAGACATTGAGAACAGCAAATCTTTGATTTTATTGGCGGTGCACTGCATCAGTGAGTTATGGAATTTCTGGTGACATTTACAAGGTCTTATTTTATTGCATCTCTTTGTGAATTTCCAATAAAAAAAACATTGTTTTGGATGTGCTGACTGAATTTGAAATAATTGAATTAGAAACCTTTTCTGAGAGAAACATCTACACTCTGTTGAATGACTCTGCAAAACACTGAATTATGTTAGGGACACTGTTCTTTGTCCAGTGCCAACATTTTTAAAGTGTCAGCAGCTAAAAAAAATGTGAAGTAATAAAGATTATGCCAAACACACTATGGTTAAGATATGCTTGGGGACAGATGGTTGAAATATTTTCTAAAAGGTTTTATGTGCAGCATTCAGTATCAATGAGAATCTGCATCTCAGACCAGAACAAACAGAGAGGTTCTGGCGTGTCTGTTTCCATTGTGTGTCAGACTGAGGTGGACCAGTGGGTAGACCAGGTCAGCTCGTGGATTAACTGACACACAGCGATCACACGTAAGCAGAAAAGGAGAAGCAGAGGAGAGCCTCAGAACAGCAGGTGAGAACGCTCATGCTGAGCTGAACACCTCTGGACGCTGGACTGCACTGCTGCTTTTCCAATGCAGTGTGGGAGGTCACTCTCACTGTGTTTCTAAGCACAGTAAGGGCCAACAGTCTCAATGGGAGGGACTCACATGCACACACAGAATATAGAAGCTCAGCTCAGCACATGCAGAGGGACTTCACTCTCTGTTAAAGATGCCATTCATTTAAACAGTTGTTTACTGTCTTATTAATGCTCTGTGTTTGGTGAGGATCTTAATAACAGATTTGTTATTCATTTATGTTGCTTTATCTTATCTAGTGTTTCCTCATTGCAGGTGTTATATAGGATAGCGTTTCTTCATTTCCTCAATCACTGTGTTTTACAGTCCTTTACCGATAACTTGACTATGGGGGTGGGAGTTGGGGAGAGGTGAGGTTTTTTTGCATTGTTTTATGAATTTTATAGAATATTTTTTATTTTATTTTTGGAAAGCACTTTGTGTTTCATTTTTGTTCGTACGAATAGTGCCATATAAATAAAATCTGACTGATTAACTGAATTGTTTTGATGAGTGGTTCTGAGCTACTAGCCTATCAGCTAACAGCTCGCCAGAGCGTCAAATTGTCACACCCTCCACCCCTACCTTGGCGGCTTCCCTCTCCCTCCTTTCTCTTCCCTTTATGTGGGTGTGAATGAGGTGTGTGTGTGCTGCTCTTCTTTAGAATAATCAGCTGAGGGACATCTTTGGCCACGAGTGATTCACCTGCTATCAGTCTCTACCTGCCCCAAAAGATGGGCTTGGACCACCACTCGACGCTGGACCATTGAGCAACCTATTGTTTGTCAATTCAGACCATTATTCTCTGCTCTACTTTTGCCTTCTCTTAAGTTCCTCGTGCTACTCCCTTTTATTGTTTGTAGTCATTGTTTGTACTTAGGATTTGTACTAAACATTTTTTGGAGGAAGATTACATTGAGGAGAAGATGGTGGAGTCCAGCAAGCTAGTTCTTCACCAGACCAACAGACTACAGCCTGACACTAACCCGTCAGTGTTCAACTTCACCGGCTACAGTGTTGGTACTGACTGTCCAACATATCCTGAAAACAGCTTTACAGAAGCATCAGTCCACAGTAGGATAATGGTGCTAAAGGTCAAACTAAAAAGAGCTGAAGTCACTGACATCTGACGCTGACATGGATATGTCTGTGTTCGATAAGAGCATCATCACTCACAGCACTAAAATTCAATGCAGCAAAGTTCAATACAATGTCTCTGAAAGTCTCTCACTTTAGATAATCCTGAGCTATTATTAATTTCATTACCTTCATGTTTCATCCCTTTGTAATGTGCGCAAAAAGCTTGGAAGCTTGCTTTTCTGCAAAGAAGAAACATCAAGCAGCAGTTTAAATGTCATTGTGGTTCAAATACATCCACCAGTGTGTCGACAGTGGTCTCAACTGTTCTGTCCATTTCATCTTGCTCCATTTTAACAGAAATGTGTTCAATGTGGTTCAGAAATGCAACACAGTGTTGACGTGCTAACAGATACAACCAACACCGTGACATACGTATATGTCACTTCATTATAGCGACTCATCCGCTAGATCACTCAATACCAATCAGGAAATAAAATGATCATATTTGTAGTTTAAACAACTTTTTTTAAAAATTGACTTTAGAGAAAATGTTTTTCTAATATATTTTGGTGCTACCAATGCCAAAAATATACACATTTCATTTCCCCTTTAAGTGGGGCAGGATGGTGTTTTCTCTATGGAGTTCATTATATTCTTTATGTGGAAACTGTTTGTTGTAGAGAACAAAATAACAAAAATTAATTAGTGTCAGCTATTAAATGCATCTACTATTCCATCCTATTCTAACTATTGTGATAATTGATTTGAAAATTGTGATCTATCAACATGAATTTGCTCACTTTAGTCTGTCTAAACTGGACTGTGAGCCCTTGGGGATTTACTACTTTTGTTGATCAGCTACTCCAAAAACTATGATGTTCCATTATTTCTTCTTTCTTTCTGCATGTAAGGCTTCCTGTTTTTCTGAACACTGTTGATGGGACTGTTCTTTAAATACCTTCAAGGGTAAGCAAAAACAAAAATCTATGTCTAATATACAGAATATTAACATTTCTATTCAAGCCATTTGTTTGTGAGGATAACTGTGTGCAAATATGCACTAAACCCCACTAGAATATCAAAAATACATTGTGTACAAAGGAAATTGATGAATATTTGCCCATGTGAACAGCAAACAAAACAGTAAAACAAAGAAACAAAAAGTCTAAAAATGTTTCCAGAAGTACATCAGTATCGATTGGTTTCCTGGTAGTAGTGGTGGTGGTCGTTGGTCGTCCTCTAGCTGGTGTAACTTCCTGAATGTCAACAGTTAGATTTTAGATGGGCTCAAGTTTTGAATGTGCTACAGCCTCAGACAAAGTGAACAGGTTCAACTGATCCATGTGCTGACCATTATGATCGGATTCAGCTATGAGCCTTTTTGACTGATGAGAAGTGTTTTCATCTTCATCATCAGGCTTCCTCTTTATCCCTGACCCGACTACATGCATGGTCTGCACACTAGTGCTGGGATCAGGTCTGATCCAGTTTGGTCTTACCTGGCTGCTGGTCTCAGCAGGAGGTGGAGGAAGCTGCTGCTGGATGAGATGGATGGCCATGAAGTTGTCTGTAGTCAGGGCTTGTGACAGATGCTGATTTTGTCTCAAGCAGGACCAAACACTGCAAAACACTGAATCATTTATATTCTCGTGTGTTATGCATGGGAATTGTTCAAGTCTTTGTGTGAGTGCAACATTATTGGAGAAAAATAACTCATCACATATGAAAAGTGCTGAATGACATAACAGTGCTGACCTACTCTGAGCTGAGGTGGTACATGGTCCTGTGTGGTGCACTTTGATGAAGTTCCAGCACTTGATGGGGTGTTATCTGATTTTCAGCATCAAGCTGAAGCATTCATTTAAGCATGTTCACAAAATTAATCAAATCACACATTTTTGCAGTCCACAGAATTCTTAGGTTATTTCTTCAGATCTAGAACATGAAGAAATAACATCAATGGTCACTGGTGTCTTCAGTCACTGCCAGGCGAGTTTTGACTGCATTTTATGCCCACTTCAGAAATATTTTGACAGTGAACAATGAAAAAGTACATGTAGATGCAAGAGATCATCTAGAGAGATGCGCTTCACTCGCCTGGTCTCCATCAACTTAGTGCCTGTCTTCAGGAAAAACTGTTCTGATGGCTAAGAAAACAGTGAACTTGTTTGCAATAATATTTTCTAGATAGCAGACTTGGACAAACATGCAGACAGAGCTGAACATTTTTAAGTTTGTTAAAATACGTCAAGAAAACATCAGAAACCAAGATGATTAAAGACAGACACAGAGAACCAGACAGCAATTCTAGATCATACAGTAGGTCGGTCAGGTCAGAGCGGACTTTATTCATAATTACCATGTCGCATTCACTCTTCGCCGGGTAGAGAAGAACACTGAAATACAAAGTAGCAGCCCAGAGACCACACATCAATGGCCTCTATAAATGGAAGCTTTAGAAGAATCTCTGAACCCTCAGCAGAGGACAAATAACCAAGATTGTATTTGGTACAGAAATTGTTTCTACTATTTTGACAATACATCGTTAACACTTTAGATCACTGTGACTTTGTCTACAGTTGTAAAAGCCCTAACAGAGACATTGGAGGTTTGTGTGGGTGTGCCAATAGCTTAGTGCACCAATAAATGATCTAGTCTGGTTGCAGTTACTTACTGGTATAGACAGGTCTGAAGGTGGGAATTCTGGGCTAGGCAGAAGTCAGTAACGTTCACTCTAAACAGTTCCCACTGATGATCAATCAACAAGGCATTCTCCATTTTGATGTCTGTGTCTATTATTCACACTGACTTCAAAGAATGCTGTGGGGATCTGAAAGGTTATTAAACTAATTCATGTGATAATAATGTCAATGACAATTTATCACGGTCTCTCTTGAAACTGTTGATCACTGTAGAGAACAAAGCAGTTCTACATACCTGCTGGACAGTAAATCAAACTTCTCCCAAACGAAAACGTCACAAATATCTTTCTCATAAGAGGTCATAAAGATGTTTGTCCAGATTCTGAAACTGCAGATAATTGTGTCCTCTGGCTGTGAAAACTTTGTACCACTGGACCAAGTTGCATTTGAGCGCTTTCAGTTTTTGTAAAGCAGTCTCTTGAGAACATATGATAGACCACAGGCAGGGTTTATTTTAGCTTGACATGAATTCATTTAGACATGTTGATACATATTTTTGGCATTTCTTCAAATACAGTTCATGGAACCACTTTGCAAAGCCCAAAATGATATGTGTCAAACTCTGATAAGACTTTCCTACCTCTTCTTTTGTTTGTGCAGTAAGGGAGCCCTTATTTTTCATCACCTTAATGGCTACAGTCTTTATGTTGGGCGTCTTGAAGTATCTTGTGATTGTGCCGAAGGTTCCTTGTCCCAGGACAGACTGCAGACTGTGTCGGTGGAGGATCCTGAGAAGCGACAGACTCCAGGGACTATGCGCGCATCCTGAACAGGCAATGGGGATGAAATCTCTGAAGTTATCATTAGAGAAAAGACTTGCTGCTGAGTGGTGAAAGCTGTGAGAAAAAAGTAAACTTAAATTTTAGTCACAGTATAAGATCCACTGCAATGACAACATTCACCACAGGTTTAAAAAAACTAATATGAAAATTGTAAAACTTATTTGATTGGTTACAAAACAACCAGTGAAGGGACAAGTTTACAGCAGAAGACATTGCCGTCAAAAGCACTACATGTGATTATGAAAATAAATCTGGCTTGGTTTGTTGATTAACCAGCAAATTTAACTATTAAAATATTCACAAAGTTGATGTCTAAGGTTTTCTTGGGAGTTTCCCTTCGAAAATGGTTTAAACAAATGTAAATTTAAACAAGGCCTCAAACTCTGTCTTATCATCAGATTATAGTTGTTCCAGTAGAAGCTAAACGAGTAGCTATCTAAGTAGCATAGCTTATCCGCTAGTCCCTGAGTACCTTTCTGCTTCAAGTTCAATTTTTCTGTTTTTTGTTCTTGTATTTACCTGGCTAGTGCCTGTTGTCCTGGAGTTGTGTTGCAACAGCAGTTGCTATTGTGTAGATTCATTCTGTTTGAGTACTCCAGGCTATGAAAGAAGTCTGTGGTAGTCCAGGCTTCGGCCTACAAGCCTGTTACTAATTTTACTCACCGTTCACTTCTCACTGAGCACAATTACAGTTTAGTCTTCTTTGTTTAGCTTTCATGTAGCCATTATTTGAATTATGTCATGTTGGATGTGAAATATGAAACAATCAAGAAACCAACTGATGGATAATATAGTATTATTTTCAGTTCCTTTGAGATATTTATATACAATTCATTAAATGCTTTGTGACACAACAAAATGTTCATGTCATATACAAAGAATACAGAAACAATCTGTATTTATTATGGGACTTATAATAAAGAAGCAATTTGTACAAAGCACCTACACAAAAAATCTACTTCCACTCCTGCAAGGGCTTAATGACAGAGCAAGCAGACATCTGAGAGGAGACATTATCATCCCGGAGGACGAAAACGCTATTATAAACTGATTAGGTGGAGGAGAGCTGGATGGAAATCACTCTTGAATCTTTTTTTAACCATTAATTAGTGGTTCTGTCAGTGCGGTTCATTCTGCGGGGATGACTAATGCGTAGCGCTCTCCCACTGCTCTTCATGACCAGTTGGTACATTGCTGTCACATTTGCATATGTAGCTCTGACAGCAAAGAAAAATCCCATTGCCTATTAATGTAGCTGGAGTTCTGCGTGCAGTCTGTGTATTCTAGTACAGACCCTGCTCTCCGCCGTCTGAAACAAGGGACATGAAAGTAACGGTATAGTTGCCTTAGATCAGTAATTGGTTGACTGTGACATGACTTGCAGTAAGTTTTGCAAATATACCGGTGATGAATAGTTTGACTCTATCCATTGCACCTCACTACATATCTTACTGCTACACTAAAATATGCCAAGAGTTTTGTCAAACCCTCCTTAGACTTAATTTAAGGCTGAAGCACAATCTGTTTCATATCCTCTCTTACAAATACACATTTCCCCCCAGACACCATCATCTAAATTATGAGTCTGAGAGGGTTTGTAAGGAGGCCCACAAGTCGAGGCCCAGTGAAAATATTGCTGCTCTGCACTCTCACTGCTGGCCAGATATCTCATGTTGAATTTTTTCACAGATGGGATCAATGGACTCCTGGTGGATTTATTTTGTGTCTGCAAAGTGCTTTAATTGATATGTATTCTTTGACTTTGCCTTAAAGATCCCTGTAGCACAAAGATCTTTTTTTGAATTTTCTTAGATGTTTGACTTTCACTCTGAAATATGTGCCACTTTTCATTTTTTTTACATCCTTCTTCTAAAGATCGAAGGCTTCTCTGCACTTCACTGAAATCTGAGTTTGTAATGCTCGGTTTTACTCCCAACTCATCACATACAAATGTTTTGTCAGGTCCCCTTGGCATCACATTTGAAGGCACTGGGTATTATCTTGCATCATCTTTAAGCGCAGAGTAGATCACCATTAATGCTCACTTTTGCTCCTTTTCAAGCAACAAGAAATTTGATTTGTAATGTGTGCTTCATGTTCTGAAACCCAACAAAGTATTTTAGTGTCTAAACTCAATCAAACAGTGAGCGAAACAAACAAAACAAAAACAGCAAGTTAAAATGAAATTTAAGTCAAAACTGGAACCATACCCAAAGGCAAATACACAAGGGTCTACCTGATGCCAATTTTCTTTACTCATTAAGCCTGCAAGAGTTTGTTCACACCACTCTGCACACGTCAATGTGCAGCCCAAAATATGTGTCGGAACAGCGACTGTCCTGTAAGAGCAGTAGTATGCATGTGTGGAATATGCAGCTATGACCTACTGTGCAAGTATGTGGCAGAACCTTTCAAGTACAACCCAGACAACTAGAAAAGTACAGTATTATAACAACTACAACTGTACATCCATGGCATCCACAGTCTACGTGGGAGCATAATCAAAGTTACTCCACAACCCAGGAAGAACATGCAAACTCCATGCAGAAAGATCCCGGAAAGGCCAGGACACAAACCAGGGATATTCTTGCTGCAAGGTGAAAGTGCCAACCACCAAGCCACTGAGCAGCCTCCAATTATTAAATTACTACATGACCACATGCCACCAGAACAGCTTTGGTGTTCCTTGGCTTTGATTATTCAAGGATCTGGAACTCTAATAGTGAGATGGAAGACTATTATTCCTTTGGTGTTTTGATGATCATGTAGGTCCATTATCTCCAACAGGTGTTGAATTGAGTTGAGATCTAATGTCAGCAAAGGCCCTAGCATATGATTCACTTCATATCCATGCTCATCAAACCATTCAGTGACCTCTGGTGTCCTGTAGATGGGGGCACTGACCTCTTGGAAGAGACCATTCCCATCACGATAGAAATGTTTAATCACAGGATAAATATGACCAGTAGGTGCAATTTTGTATTGATTTGCAGTGACCTTTCCTTCCAATGGAATAAGTGGCTCCGATCTATGCCATCATGCTCCCCAGAGCAAAACAGAGCCACCACATCCCCTCACCATAGGAACCAAGGGGTGAGGGGATGTAAAGGTTCCTTTATTTTGATACCTAAATTGCACAAAGATAAATGTGTGAAATGTGAAATGTGAAACTCCCGTTGTACAAGTACTGAAAACAGGCTTTTCAGTTGTGGTTTAGGATCACTAGCTAAGGCAAGCTACGAGCAAGAAACTGAGAGCAGCATGAAGTAAGCACTCACATTCCTTGCACTGATTAGAGACAATGCTTTGAAAACACCCAAATACTAATAGAAGCCTGTGTTTGCTATACTCCCAGCTCCAAAAGAGTTTCGAGAAAGTCTATTGAAAACCACCTATGGTTCACTTGAAGGCTGATTTTGTAGCCTAAACAGTCTAACTCAGACTTCTTGTTGGCACATTTCTTTTTAAGTTTGTTCCATTTGGAATTATTTTGTCCTAACCATCCATTGCTATTTAAAATACCCACTCTACTGAATACCAATAGTAGTTAAAGGAATTATGGAGGATGTTTTTTTTTGTTTAATTTGTCTGATTCACATAAAATGAATATACTGACCTTTACTGGATTTGTATGTATGGTCTCTAAAAGAATAAAAAAAATAAAAATAACTGTGGACATGGCAGGACCTGAAAAACATTAGCCAATCAATGCGCTGGGACCGAGGCGTTTGGTTTGCTCCCTTTCCTGTCAATCAAAAATTTTCCGGCTCAGGCCTAGTTACGTAGATTACTCACGCCTTGGACTTACGTGTTTTGTGTATGTGTTGCTTTGGTATAGCTTCGTAGTTAGCTGGTGACTTGTTTTGCTCATCTTTTTTTGCATAATGGCAGATAAAGATCCAGGGGGACCCAGCCGTAAAAGACAACTTCACGAGTGCTATGCAAGTTTCTGGAGGTGGGCGTTTCTTCGTAAATGTTAAGAGGGGGGAGGTTAGAGGGGGTGAGGGAGAGGTTGTATGTGCGCATGCGCATGCTACGTTCAAAGTCATAGGAAATTAAATCTCCTCTAATGCCTTTAACAATGATCAACAAAATGTGCAAAATAAAGAGTTTATAGTACTGTAAATTGACTTGCAACAGATTGAAAAGCTGGGCTGATTCCATCTGCGCTTTCTCTGCCATTATTTCTTATCATTGTCACTAATTATGTAACTAGCTACAAGTGTGGCTTACAGGGCTTTCTGATCATTATTTTCTAATGTAAAAGCTATAGTCTGCAATGACAAACCCCTTGTATAGGGGATTATCAGAGACTTTAAACAACTTTCACCTCTTTGTTTTGATTTTTGAAGCTTTTTTTTTTTTTTTTTACTTCACTCTCATCGCTCACATCAATTAGCAGGCAGCTGTTTTGAGTGAAAAACTCACTGTAATTTACCTGCTCAACTTTAAACAGCAGATTAGTGTAAAGCAGCTAAACAGTCAGTCTCAGGAGTTGACGGATACCAGTGAGAGCTGAAAAGAGAGTGAGGACAGAACTTAGATTTGCATGGAATTTTCATTTGTCCTACATCAATTATTTCTCTCCACTGTTGCCAATATGCCTGCTCATAGTGGAATCACTGGGTTTGTTTGGTTTTCCATGTATCATTTTGTATGTCAGGTAACTTAGTTTATGTTTTGGTAAATGTATGTTCTTAGCCATAATATATGTTACTCAGGGTAATTTCCATTGTATTAATATTGTAGGATCCTAACTTTGTTATTTATATAAGTCATGTAAAAATACACTACAGTTCAAAACTTTGGAGTCACTTAGAAATGTCCTTTTTTTTAAAAGAAAAGTGTTTTTTTTTTCAGTGAAGATAACATTAAATCAATCAGAGATATGGTGTAGATATTGTTAATGTGATAAATGACTATTCTAGCTACAAACAAATATCTACATTGGGATACAGAGGCCCATTTCCAGCAATCATCACTCCTGTGTTCTAGTGTTATATTGTGTTAGGTAATCATGTTGAAAGGCTCATTGATGATTAGAAAACCCTTGTGTCATTTTGCTAACACATGAATAAAAGTGTGAGCTTTCATTGAAAACATGAAATTGTCTGGGTGACCCTAAATTTTTGAACAGTAGTGTAAATATTAATAAATAACATTGTCTTTATTTCCTTAACCTTAAATTTTGAATTAGTCTGGGAAATTAATATAATTGACATTATTCTTGGGACTCCATCTCATTATTTATAATTGCTAGGTAAATTCTCGACACAGATGCAGTTAACTTCAGTGTCTGTTGTCTCAAATGTGTTACAGATAAAAGGGTGACTGCTTCTGTTCATGAATTTCATGAATTATAAATCTAGTAATGTTATAAGGTTCTCAGGGACTTCTGACAGTTGGATTCAAAACAGTAAATTCCAGCTCACACACTGCTGCCGAGGTGATGACTATGACAGCAGATCCCATCGACCCCTGACCAACCCTGCACACCCACGGTTTTCTGTATCACCTCTGGGCCTAAACATCCACTGTAGACCCACCCGCGAGGTAAAAGCAGCAGCATCCAACCCCTCATCCTACAGCTTTATTATAAACCAGAGAGCTGTTTGAAGATAAGCACACTGGTGACACATCGCAGCTTTGTGTGCTGGCTAAGACATTCATGACACGCCGACAAATGAAACATATTGCCTGAATCCTTACAGTGCTGTCTCAACATGCTACCTGCATCAAATTCCAATGGCACCTTTGGTTTAATATGTAAGGCATACACTGTAATACATCTGTGATGCTGGGGTGGTAAAAAGAGATTTATGACACACAACAAGCTATTAAGGAGCTGTATGTGGTGGGGTAATCAGGGGGGGAAATGGGGTGGAAATTCTCTTCTTCATGCCACATTGATTCATCCTTCAGTGAGAGAAACCTCCCCATTATGCACACCTCATCTAAAAGGGCCCTAGGATGATCATTGCGGGCCCACAGTACAGCGATCCCAGGTCTGCTGTGAGGTCAACAGAGGTCCTCCCTGCAGCATCTGGACTCTCAGGAGGATGCCACAACTGTTTGATCCATGGAGTGTTGATAATACGACTGCATGGGAAAACAGAGAGAGATGAACCAACATGCATCATGTCTGTAGGGAGGGGAAAGAAACCTGCTTCATAGAAAGTACAAGGCTGTTGCATTGTGTCGTATGAGGTGAATTTAATTTCTGAAAAGTATTTTTTAAGGAATAGTGTTTGTTTTATGTTTATTAATTGCACAAAATTATCTTAATGCAACATGAGAGCAGGTAGGTGGCTCATTAATACCACTGTCGTTCAGCGAAGTGGCCTGGCTGCCCAGTGTCACGGCAAATCCTGTTAACATCACTGGCTGTTTGTGTTGTCCAGCGCTGGTAGCACATAAGTCGAGAACACTTAGTTTTATAGAAGCTGCACTTTCAAACAAATTTTTCTCATAATTTCCTACATGATTTGACTGTGAATTACGGCGGCTCTACAGCCTTTTAAGTTCTGTTTTTGTTACTCTTTTTAGAAAAGTGATGGACAACGATGTCCGTATATGAACCGTTTTCGCCGAGCGCAAAACTTGTTTCCAGGAAATTAACCAGAAAATACGGGACCCGCAAGATAACAATGCGCTGTTAAGTCTGTTAAGTGGCTTGCAAGCAGATAAGATTTAAAAAAAAAAAAAAAAAAAACTCAGCCTATTTAAAACCAGACAGTGTTTACACATGACAGAAGGTGGCATTTGGCAAATGATTGTCAAATTGCATGTAATTTGAAGACTCTCACAGGGCTTTCACACACACATTCACAGGTTGCATGCTTCAATTTTGTTCTTGTAATTGTTGACAGTTACCGTATTTACATTTTAAAATATATCTAGTGCCTTTGGTGTAATGTTTTTACATTCATACAGGTAACATGAATGTAAAGTGATTGATCGACTTACAGCAGATGAGTGTCCCAATCTACAGATTTCTTTGATGAGTGGGATTAATGAAAAAGAGGGACGGAGTAAAATACCAAGGTGAATTCATTTGGAGCTGTTTTCTGTCTGTAAATTCATTCAACCTGTACAAATGCCATGTCTGGACTGGTAACTGTGTCTAGTTAGCTGTCTGAGGCATCATATCATATCATACATAATCTCATATCTCACATCATGCATAATCATACAATGTGATTTTCTGAGTTTTTTTGCTTAGATTCTGTCTCTTACAGTTGAAATGTATCTAATGTAGCCGCAAGGGGACACAAGCCAGTGTCTTATTGTGCCGGTCCCAAGCCCGGATAAATACAGAGGGTTGTGTCAGGAAGGGCATCCGACGTAAAACTTTGGCCAAATCAATCATGCGAATCAAATGTATGACTTCCATGCCGCATCGGTCGAGGCCCGGGTTAACAACGACCGCCATCGGTGCTGTCGACCTACAGGGTGCCGGTGGAAAATGGACTACTGTTGGTCGAAGAAGAAGGGGAGGAAGGTGTGTTCGTAGGAAGAGAGAGAAGAGGAACACCAAGAGTCTAGGACTGAGAGTAGGGACTTTGAATGTTGGAACTATGACAAGAAAAGATAGAGAGCTGGTTGACATGATGCAGAGGAGGAAGGTGGACATACTGTGTGTCCAGGAGACCAGGTGGAAAGGTAGTAAAGCTAGAAGTTTAGGAGCAGGGTTCAAGTTGTTCTATCATGGTGTAGACAGGAAGAGAAATACATCAATAAAAAATACATCAATAAAAAAATAATACCAAACAAAGGAGATCTAAATTTCATTTTAACTGTTTTATTTGAGTTTCAGTTTGGTTGTCATTGGCGTGGGACAAGAGAAAAATGGCATTTTATGGGGAACTCCAGACTAATTTGGTATTTTAAAAAATATTTTTCAAACATTCTAGTTTTTATAGATTTGATTTACCGAGAGTTGTACAGACAGCTGCGAATGAGAATCAAACTGACTCCATCAGTGTTGCCAACTACTTTCAATGAAATATTGTGCTTGCATTCTGCATAGGGTCAGCCATCTTTCTACTTCTCTCCTGCTCTCTGTGCTCGTATATACTGTATTTTTGAGCAGACAAATTCCCAACAAACCTGCTCTCATTTACACATTTTTACCGCCCGGAAAAACTTCGTTTTACGGAAGGTATTGTTTTGAGCTGCATGGTCTTGCTTGCTTGTTTGTCTGTAACAATTTGGTTTCCGTGTGATAACTCGATAAAATATTGATGTAGCCTCACCATATTTGGTACACAGGTGTACCATAATAAGACACAGGTCAAGTTCGCATTTGGTGACCTTGACCTAATTTTCAAGGTCACAGGGGTCATCTTTGTAAATGTGGTGTCCGATGTCACTGGCTAATGTCCATGACATACAGATGACTTCGCCGGGCGGTCCAAGTTTGCTAAAACTTCTTGTTCTGTTTCTGTTGTCAGACATCGTAAACAAGTATGAAACAGTGACTGAAATGTAGCCCATTAAAACTGCATGTCACATGTCCCAGCTGCTGCTCTGCACCACTAAGCTACAGATTTTCCAAATGCAGTGTGACCTGACAAACTTACCATGCACGAGTGAAAGACAGCAGCTGTTCTGTTACAATGCAGAGATATTTACGTGTAAAATCACTTCTCAGAGAGAAAGTTACAAGTGATCGAATGCCTTTCTTATTTTTTTCTATCGCAGTCTTTCATATCTGTGTCTGTTTCTTCTAGTCGCTTATTGCTTTTCCCAAAAAATGAATCAATAAAAAATTACTGAAGGGGTGACAAAAACTGGTAAATGGGTACAGTGAACCAAAATTTTGGTTCATTGTCCACATTTGATGTAAATACATACATACATACATACATACATACATGCATACATAAATAAATAAATGAAAATAAATGAAGTAAAAACAAAAGGTCTGGCCTTCTGATGATTGGCCTCTTTCAACACAATCACACCCTCAGGACTTCCTTGAACATTGGTTGACAGTTTCTGCAAACTGATAGGCAGATGGTTTGACAAGAGAATCTGTATTCATTCCTTTTCTACTCGAGTGAAAATCCCAAACCGAAAAATGAAAAAAAAAGTATTTGTCGCTTTATTGCTTATTCATGAATCCAAGAAAGTAAAGACAACATGTTTTTAATGTTTTCAATTTCAGGCACAAGTCAAAAACAGGAAATAATAAAGCAGACCAAAGATGGAAATCCATTTTAATATTTGATCTGTCTAGTTTGTGTGACCAGGAAGTTACTGACTTATTTGAGTGTTGCAATAAATGTGCTGAGGTGCTGAACTACTTGCTGTAATGTCATGAAGATAAGATAAGATAAGATAAGATAAGATAAGATAAGATAAGATAAGATAAGATAAGATAAGATAAGATAAGATAAGATAAGATAAGTACTTGGTGTAATGTCATGAATATGAGTTTGAACATCAAAAAGTCAAATCTTCACTTGTGTGAAAAGATGTAAAATTATACAAGAATGGGGAAGTATGATGTTGTCATGGACACTGTGGGCAGCAACATGATCATTACTGTATATAACACATTGTGTTCTGTGTTTCTGTAAAAGTATGTTCACTGTCTATATGCGGCTTACTAGTTTTAAGGAAAATAGGTATTGTTTATCTCTGTGGATAGACAGCAGTGGGCTCTGTTGTTTATACACAACAAAATCCACAAATTCTGATTTAGAAGTGTATTAAGTTGCAGCTAATGCCAACTTGGACAGTGGGTTCTGCTGAACAAAGGCTTTGACAAACTGATTCCCAACATTTACTTGAGTGTCTGAGGAACAGTGAGTGAAACTCTATCTTCAACTGAAGATAGAAAACACTCTTCCATTGAGGAAAGTTTTCTTGTGATGCCATTAATCCAAGGAAACTCCTCACCATTGATGGCTTTTTTTCCCTCATGTAAGTGAAAGATACCCACAATTGTATGTCTTGTCTATCAGTCACAGACCCACACTGGCTCCTGTCAGCCTCTTGAAGCGCTCAGAATCATTTTCTCTGACAGTTAGCATTTTTCACACTGTCTTTTTGAGCTCATCATCATCAGTTCTTGGCTGTGTGACAGATTGTCTCCCTGGTTCATTTCTGTTGTAAAGACGCTACAAACACTTACTCTGTTGTCATGAATTTATTTGCTCTGTTTGACTAGGATACTTCGCAGGAGGCTTCAGAAACCCCCTGCAGGTTAAACTTGGCTAATCAAACACTACCTGACTCACAGTAAACACACTGAAAATATTCACGAGGCTAACATCATAAACACACATTTTAGAAAACTGACACTTCTCCATTTGAAAAGAATATCTGACTTGTGAAGACAGAATTGTCCAGTCCTCAGATCTAAGACAAGAGACACAAAGCTTCCAAATGGGGGCTCAGTGATGTGAGTAGCAGCTGATGATTAGTCACCTGGATGGGACTGCAGGTACTGAGGGATTCTGCTTACACACACACAAAAAGTTGTTGTCAAGCTTTGACTCCAACTAAAGACTGTTCCATTTTCTCAACACATGAAGCACAAAAGCAAGTACAAACTCCATCCAGCAGCTGAACATGGAAACTTGATCGGTCATCTTTGCAGATGGATGCTGTTAAACAAATCAAACCTCAGACTTGGGAATCGAAAATATATGTTAATTGTAAACTTTCGCAAAAATATTATGTTGACTTGGTTGCTTAATGCTTGAAGTTTTACACTATTGTGTGAAAGTTACAATGATATGGCATGTACATTCACTGGTCACTTTATTAGGCACACCTGCTAGTAAAAGGTTGGACCCTCTTTTGCTCTCAGAACTGCCTTAATTCTTCGTGGCATGCTTTCAACAAGGTGTTGGAAACATTCCTCTGAGATTTTGGTTCATATTGACATGATAGCATCGCACAGTTGCTGCAGATTTGTTGAAAACTGCTGGAGAGCAGTGGAGCTGGAAATGGCTAAAACCTGACTGATCTATAAGACTGAAGACCAGGGGTGAAGCTGAATACAGTCTAAGCTCAAAGTACCATAATATGTCCCTCTCATATTGGTAATGCAAATACTAAACCTAATGTAATACTTCATTTCTTCCAAGAATAGAACAGAGAGTCTCTCTGCTATTCTAATGATAAACTAACGTTATTGATAGGGAATATTAATAGAGACAGCCTCCCTTGTGTGAGGCATTGATTAGCCTCTCCATCAGTCATGATTCATGAATCCCATTGTGTTATTGGTTTTAGAGCACTATTGTTCTGCACCCTTTTTATAGCCATTTACTTGTTTTAAAGGTCTCATTTCATGCCTGTTTTTAACAAGTTGCTGTAAGTCTTCCTTGTCCTCAGACATACCACAGAAATTGCACCCAAACTAAGCAGATGATGGCCCCATTTCTTTAAGAACAAGGGCCACAGACAGGCATGTTCCAACATCCATACTACTATGCTAAATATTTTATCAGAAAAATGTGGTATTTTCCAGTGCATACTGTGTCAAATGGATTGTGCCAAACAGATCAGGATGTCCTTTTACATTCAGGCTCATTTTGCAGTATGTAAGGCAGTATGTTTTTCAGACCATGTTGACCCTACATCAGAATCAGAATCAGAATCAGAATCACTTTATTCATCCCCGAAGGGAAATTCAGTTGTCAGGATTCTTATCTGTTTAATTTTGAATTGAATAACCTGACTGCTGATGGCAAGAAAGATTTCCTAAATCTTTCGGTCTTGCAGCGCAGGGATAGGAGCCGTCCACTGATGTTTCGTTGTTCATTGAGGCAGATGTGAAGTGGATGATCCATGTTTGTCAGAATGGCCTCCATCTTGCTCAGTGCCCGTCTCTCCACCTCATCCTCCAAAGTGTTCAATCCGATTCCAACCACAGAGCCAGCTTTGTTAATCAGTTTGTTCAGACGCCTTGCATCCTTTTGTTTTATGCTGCCTCCCCAGCAGACTGCAGCATAAAACAGGACACGCCACAAGTGTTCACTGGCTGAAGAGGGGGTTTGGATCTGCGAAAATCTATGATCATTTCCTTTGTCTTTGAGGCGTTGAGTAGCAGGCAGTTTTTATGACTCCAGTCACTGAAGGCACTTATCAGATCTCTGTATTCAGCTTCATGTCCATTTCTGATACATGCCACAATAGCAGTGTCATCAGAGTATTTCTGAATGTGGCAGGACTCAGTGCTGTATTTGAAGTCAGATATATACAGAGTGAACAGGAATGGAGCCAGGACTGTTCCTTGTGGAGCCCCAGTACTACTCATTAATGTCCCAGAAACACAGTTCCCCAGCCTGACAAACTGCGGCCTTCCTGTCAGGGTATCTGTGATCCATGAAACACAGGAAGGCTCCACTCCCATCTCTGTGAGCTTGTCTTTGAGGATGGTGGGTTGGATGGAGTTGAATGCGTTTGAAAAATCAAAGAACATGATTCTCACATAAACTCCAGGTTCCTCCAGATGAGACAGGGCACGGTGAAGCATGAAGAGGATGGCATCATCCACTCCAGTGTGTTCTTTGTATGCAAACTGCAGGGAATCGAGTTAGTCTTTGAACTCAATCAAGTATGTCATGCACGAGTATGAAAAGCTTGAGCCACACACAGAGAAAACAACTCATTTTACACTACAGACTGTGTGTATGCAAGTAAAGTTTCAGGCACAGTATTATGACGAAATGTTTTTTTCCAATTGAACACATACTCTATAATTTGTAGGGGACACTGTAATGTGTACCGAAAAGAAAAGGTATGTGTTATGCAAATTGCATCTCCTCTGTTCAGTGAGTGGATAAGAGGGGTCCAGAGGATTAGGGGCCAACAGGAGGTGGGGCTTATCCTGTTGTGACATCACGACAGGAGTCAGCCCTGAGCAACTGACCTATGGAGAACGCCAAGAAACAAGTGGGTGGTCTTTTCTCAGATTTTGTGGGTCTCTAGAAACATGGGGACATATACATATGCAGTATATCAAAAGCAATGAAACATGGATTTTGTATAAAATGACCTCTGGAGGCGTGATCAGGATAAACCCAATGTTTAATCAGGGTGTACAAAAGAAACATTTGTGGTTCATCTAATAACTGTATGACTTCATTTTAAACAATATTTAAAGGACAAATTGATCTTCATTAGGTACTCAATCACTCATTCATAATTTTTAGGACACTGTTTCTCTGCAGCCTGTTTAGCCCCATGCATGTAATAAATGGAGGCGTGATCAGGAGGAAGCTGGTGCTGAATCAGTGTCCGATGAGGCTGAGATGACGCCTGTTTGGAAAGACATTGCCGAACAAACTAGTTTAATTCCTAACTGTGTAACTTCATTAGAAGTACTGTTAAAATGCTTGAAATGGAAAACTAATTCATTTGCTCATTTTAGATATTTAATAACAAGACATAAAACTTGAATTAAGCTCTGAAATAAGCTTTGTGGCTGGTGGTGCGATGCACGTACAGCCTCTATTGATCAGGCACCGCTTCTGTGCTTGTTAGACTGAGTGTTCTCTCCCTTTAAACTGACACATGCTGGGATATTCTGCACCCCTATTAAACTATAGTTTAGAGAATAAATGAGAGGGATATTACTGATACTGATTTAAATTCTTAATATTGCAGTATTAATAAAATATAGATGGAGAAGGACAAAGCCTGTTCTGTGGGATTCTCTTGGGTTCTATTGTTACAACTGCATTTGAAACGTGTCATTTAAAATAAATGTAAATGGGTAGTGTTTAAGCATCACAGTATCTGATATTGTACTGCATTATTGTGTACCATTTTGTTCTGCAAGATTTACACCCGAATGCGATTTAGTGGCACGTAATTACAGATTAACACTGAGAGATGCTGGGTCTTTTCTGCTGTTTCAGTTTTTTAAAAATATTATTATTATTTAATCTTAAATGAAGCATTGGACTCCTGAAGAGTCTTGTTGGAGGATGAACCTCTCACTCAGAAGCTGAGTGTGAATTTATCTCATTCCATATTTCATTGACTCAATTTGCAGCATATCCACTCTATACAGAGAATAGCAGCAGTAAATCCACTTTTCCATTTCACTCAAAACTCTAAGCCCTGTGGTAAAGACCATTCTCTGTCCTCTCTTTGATTTGACATTTCATTTTATTATTTTTTGCCAATGGGCTCTCTGTGCTGTGATGGCAGGACGACATGGAGGGCTAATACTGGCACAAAGTGGCCCTCGAGTGCATCAGTGGCCAAAGCTCAAAGCAGAGCAGCCGCTGCGGTCAAGGTTATGATGCAGCGAAAGCCATTTGCCTCATATTCTTCGCTTGAGGCCACTGCGGAGCAATTTCAGGGCAGTGCTGCTTTGTCCCAGACCCCTAACATGTCATTTAAATTCTGACTGTGAAACCAGATTGGTCAAAAACTGAAGCCCACTGATAATCCCACAGCCTAGCATGACTAAACTGACAGTCCCAGTTGCATGAAACCGATTCATGCTGATTTCAGTACAAAACGGCTCACTGTTGACATTCTGATTAAGATCGTGCGGCTTCATTTGATCTACTGTTGTTTCGTTCATCTAGTTTGGAGCCATTTACCGCTTTAAAGTTTCTAATTAACCAGATACAGAAGAGAGAAAAAAACCACTCTTCAAAGTGAGTATCTTTAATTAATACAGGAGAATTAGGAGAGAGGGACCAGGAGCTTTATTGATCTTTTACCAGTTTTAATTAACTGAGTGAGTTATTTTGGCTGCTGTTCCTTAAAGCGCCGCATTTATATAGCGTACAAGCTGATACAAGGTTTGTTTTTAGGTCAATCTCATATCTGAATAATAGCACAAGTATTTTAATATTTGTGTTGTTCTGTTGTGTTTTGTTGTTCTTAATGTTGACAAGGTATTGGATTTTTATCAGAGCTAGTGAGAATATGGGTGGGCAAAGATCTCCAGTGTTCCATGTAGAAGGAATTAAAATGTGCCTATTAAACAACTTCAAAATCACATTGTCTTCGCGTCCCCGATTTAGAACCATGATTCTCAAAGGGAGAATTTGCTTTGTGGACTTAAATTTAGACCTTTTAATGAGACAAATGAAGTGAACAAAACCAATACTGCTATGATCCGTTGTTCAATAATTTGCGACTTCCCCACTCTATCTGTGGCGCTTAGCCTTAAACCCACAGCTTCCATAAATCTTTAACACGCCTAACAGTCTATAGCCATGCTAGCAGCTCTGTGAGAACTGCTAATATGCTCTCAAAAGCAATGTCAACATGCTGATGTACACCAATTTACCACAACATCTCAACTGCTGAGAGGTAAAGTGGATAACAGTGATCATTTCATTACAATCCAATATTCTGCCAAGAAATTTGGGGTTCTGGTGTCCATGTGGACTTTATTTTGTACCACACACCTCAATTTTGCAGAAGAACCACCCCCACAGCAATAGCACTGTCCAACAGCAGCTGGCTCTCCCTGGACAACCATAAAAACTGCTCAGGAATAGTTTGAGGAATATAAAAAAAGCATCAAAGTCATCGACCCAGAATCAATTCATCCATCCATCCATCCATCCATCCATCCATTTTGTTCCATGTAAATCAAATCATAGTGACAACATGTTCTAGGGCATTAAAGACGTCTCTCCCCACGTTGCGTTTTTCACTTCCTCCTGACAGTTCCCAAGATGGTCCCAGGCCAGATGAGATATGTAATCTCTCCAGCAAGTTTTAGGTTCATCATCGAGTCTCCTAAGAATCAGACTTGCTTAGAAACCCTCCAAAGGATGGTGCTCAGGAGGCATACTAATCAGATGCCTGAACTCCCTCGGCTGCCTTCTTTCAACTTGAAGGAGCAGCAACTCTACTCTTAGTCTCTCTGGATGTCTGGGCTCCTCATGCTATCCCTAAGGCTGAGCAAAGCCATCATAAAGAGGACACTGTCTCTGAATTCCTCAGATCCCAATCTGGTTAAGCATCCACATGATGTGCCAGAACAACACACAGACCCAGACCTGTTGACCGACGTGACCCAAGGAAATCACTGGCAACATCCATTTTGGCAGCATGACGAGGACAAATGCTAAATAGTCCACATTTACAGAGTGCTGTGCTTAAGTGCAGCCTCACTGAGCTGCTAGCATGGCTGTAGATTCTTAGGCATGTTAAAGATTTCTGGAGACCAGCTTCAATATAACAGTTGTCATTCACCCACAAATCAGTGGTAATCACCTCCCATCAGTGGAAACATTTGGCAGGGTTTTTGAATGTTGTTGCTGATTGGTGTATAGTAAGTGTAGCAGCCGGTGTAATGTTTACCATATTTACTGTTGATAGCATGTTAGCATCATAACACCGACTAATTATCATGAAACACAAAATGGAACTGAGGCAAATAGAAACAGTGAATGTTTCCTAAAGTTCTTGAACTCCATGCTGGGGGGGACATGAATGTCAGTACAAAATGTCATGGAGCTGCGTGTAACGAAGAAAGTAGAGAACAATCTGTACCAATCTGTGCCACTGTGCTAACAAGGCTAAAAAGGCTCGGTAATTTCCATAAAAAGCTGGGAGCTGCAGTTTTTTATCACTGAATGGGAAATAAATGTTGTATTTGCTTGGGACCAGGTGTATTTGTGAGTATTTACATGACTCCTTCCTGTGCTTTTCATAGTTTAATGGGACTCTATGGAACAAAAGAATATCGTACACAGTTTAAGGAGGGCACATTCATTATTGATTTTAGTCTTTTCATCCAATAACAATTTAAAAAATCATCTCACAAATCTTACTCTTAAAATAAATTTAGGTTAAAGACAGGCAGGGTGTTCATATCTAATGTCTAGTTGTAAGACTGTGACAGACAGCGATGCGTGTTTTTTAATAAAAGGTCAGTATGTACCTAATATATTCTCTGTAGCCTTCATATGACAGTTAGAGGAAAAAACAGCAATCGCATGATAAAGTGCATTGGTGATACTCCCTGTCATTCTGGTGAAGAGAGCTGCTTGAAGCTGTTAAATTTGAGAGTGAAATTGCATTTGCAGTCATGCTCCTCGTGATGCTCCTGCTGAGATTCTCCTCTGTTTTAGGAGCTGGCCTGCTGAGATTTTTGTTAAACCAGAACCATAAATACAGCTGGACTCAGTGAGGGGTTACTGCCAAGCTGGAGCAAAACCATGCCTGAGCTGTTCATGCTCACTGAGTTTTCTATCACTTTTTGGGGGGTTGGGGTAAATACAAGGGAGGGGAAAACTGTAATTTTCTGGACCAGTTGGTCAACATCACTAAGGATCATGGCGAAAATTTTGAATGAAATTTTTTTAGAGAGACATCTGGTGTAGCTTTCACATAACTTACATAACGCACTTTCTATATGTGAAATCTTCAAGGCCCCCTTAGCTGAAAGTATATGTGGTACATGTGGTAGTTTTGTTTGCTGGAAGACACATCATGAGCAGAATAGTCTGTGAACTCCATGGGCAAGCAATTCCATCTTAAAGCTGCAGTGTGCCAGTGACAAAACACAGACTAAGGCTTCAGGGTTTTTAAATGTAGCAACCCCCCCCCAAAAAAAACAATCCTGTCAACTTTCAGGCCTGGTTTCTGTATCATTATTCTTCTTCTGCATCATTTTCTAGTTCTCAATTATACAAGTTGCCTTCATGTAGCATTTTTTTACAGTGTTTGAACAGTGAGTCTTCTGTGTAGAAGACTGTTACAGCCCCGAGCCTCTGCGCCCCTCCTCCACTGCTATGATTTGTATTGTGAACAGCTGCTTATCATACATCTCCGTGGTTTCGACCCGCCTGTTGCCAAGGAGCTGAGGAAGAATTGGTCCAGAAAAGCGACCTCCACCAATCCAGGTGTCCGGTGGACTTCAAGAGGCTGGATCACACAACATTAGGAACTGAGCTGCCCAGTTAGAGACTTTGGAACACTGTTTGAGAGTCTTGTTGTATTTGTGAATATTAGAAATTAATTGTTAGTTAGGTGTGCTATTGCCCTGTGTTTTGGTTTAGAGTTTTCTTTGTATCTGTTATCTTTTAATTTCTCCCAATTTTGTTCCTACCTTTAAGAATAAATCCTGCCCATCGTTCTGGAGTTCAACATTGTTTCACGTTCTTTTTGTTACGCTCCGGTTACCCTAGACATCCGGGTTGTAACAAAGACAATCTACTCTTACTCTCTCTGGATGTCTGGGCAAAGATCTGATGGTGAAAATGGAAGGTCAAGAAATCAATCAACCAAATATCACAGAGGTAATGCACATTTTGATATACATGCACCTTTTGTCTGAAGTTATTGAATTAGACAAGCATTTGTATTGTAACCTCAGCAGGAAAGACTTATCTTGAAAACAGGTTTCCATCCATGTCAGGTGCGTTTTAACAGTCTGGTAGGTGGATTATATGTATAAAAATAGCTCATTTTTTACGTGGTCACCCTCTATATTTCTATGGACCAATTGAAGTTCCTTAATTGTAATAAAACCGTAACGTTTTCCATAGAATATTTGATGTCGTCCCACTAGATGAATTGAAACCTTTTCTAATTTGATATTCTCCAAAACGTTACCAAACAAGTGCAAGTCACACTGTACCTGAAAGTCCCATTAGTTTTAATTTTAATAGCAATGTAAGCATGCACCTCTTGTAAAGAATTTTTTTTTTTTTAACTGCCCAGAGGAAAATTTTACTGCTCAACGCTTGCTCTTCTACAACTCAGGAGACAAATTTGAGATTCTCATGTCAGCCTCATTTTAGTTTCTATTTTGTCTAAAGGTTTCTCATATGTTTCTCCTAAAATTCACTAGGAGAAATAGGTGAGACAGGATAATTAGAGGGAGTCATACTTGAGACTTGTGGGAGATACCTTGCTAATCTCAATACAGCGTGTTTAATGGCTCCTTTATTTCTCCTCTGGAAAAGAAAATGAACAATAGTGGAGCTTCTACAGAGCAATATGTGAGACTCACTCACAGGTCCACATGAGCATGACAGACTCGGAATCGAACCCCAGTCTTCTGGGTGTGAGACAGCCACTCTACCCACTGAGCTATGCCACCCTATGCATATATCAATCTGCACACACACACACAGCTTATAAATGCTGCAACAAATAAGAAGTTGCCAGGATACAGTCTAAACATCTTGAGGCACTTATAATAATATATGGTGACTTCAATCATGTCACCCTCTCCTCCCACTTGACTGGATTTATCATTCTAAACACCACGGATCATCCACTCATAATATCGTGATGGGCCTCTCTCTGGACTGCAGGACGGAGAGATATAGAAGATCTTTGTACCCACAGCGATCAGGCTTTATAATTCTATAGCAAATAGCAGATGAGCTGACAGACAAATGAATTTCCCTTTTGGGATGAATAAAGTAATCTGAATCTTTATTAATTAATTTAAAAAAATATCATGTGGATTACAATAAAGTCAACATGCTTGATGATTAAAAACAACCAAAACGTTGACCTGAGTCTGAGAATTCAGTGAGCGCTTGTGGAGATCTCTTCATTTGTTCTCTCTGAGCTTACTATGAGATGCATGAACTGAAGCTGGGATGAGAACAGATTGAGTTCTTAGAGAGAGCTCTCTGATTTCTCTGCCTGAGATCACAAAGAGACACAAAAGTTGAGAAACTCTGAGAATTATATGAGAGCTTGTTGAGATCTCTTCTGAAACTTTAAAGGAGACTAAACTGAGATTTAGTGCATCTTATTGCTCAGGAGAAAAAAATGAGACACAGGAGAAATAAGCCTTAGTCTCAGTTTGGTGTCACACAGATCTCAAAGTTGTCTAGGAGAAGTAAATGAGACATTTTTGAGATCTCTTTTTGAATTTTCTTTTCCTCTGGGTGTCGGTTGTAAGTCCAGCAGTGTAGGGGATGTACAGTGCACTTTTTAACAGGTAGTATCTTCAGGACATCAAGTAGTTCAGCAGGTTGTGGCAAGTGGAGGTCATCCTATAGTGGATTTTTAAAGGTCAATATAACAATGGTAATTTGGAGTAGGAAAATGCAGATAGCCGATTAATCGGCTGATAACACCCCCATGCTTGCTAGCAAAACAGAGACAGCAGGCTTTCAGCAAAGAAGCAGTTATCTTCAGTCTAATGCATTAATAATGGCACCCTATAACCGACTACCTTATTATGCTCATAATTTATGAATAAAGGTGTCCTATACAAAGTTAACTTTCATTTGAATTTAAATTATCTCAGACACACTATGACATTACCTTGACTTCATTTGTGGAACCTTCATGTAAAACAGTGAAATGTGTCCCTGTGTGACTGGTAGAGGCTGAGTAGTAATAAGTCACTATAGGAGCCAAGTTCCACTTGATATCGACTGTAAACACCCAGCAGGCACCAGTTTAACCTGTAAAACCTTTTTGTGCTTTATAAGTCTGTTTCTAAGATTTTTTGTGTTTGTTAATGTTCCACTCAACTCTGCATCCATATTTTAACGGAATTTATAGTATTTACAAAAGTGTAAATGTGCTCCACCAGCCTCTCCAGAAGAAAGAAAAATTGATGTCTTCCTTAGCTTTAGTTATGTCTTCTTCTTATTTTCTCATTTGTAGTTGATGTTCTTTGCACTGACAACACATAGCTGTAAAATTTGGGTGGACTACACGATGTCACTTAATGAAGCTCAAGCTGTCTTCGGTTTTTCCAGAATAGCATTTTAGAAATAACTGTCTGAGACATTCAATGTACAAACAGAATCTTTGCAGTTGCATTTCAAACCTTCCAGCAGACACAGCTGCTGACATTGTGGACATCAGGAGTAATACAACAACCAGACAAACCAAAGGGAGACACCAGGACAAATACTCTGTCCTTGGATGTGCTTCTAATTACCTTCACTGACATAAACACTGCTATAAATGAAAAGTGATGAAGCATCCATCCATTCATTATCTATACACATTTCTATAGCTATTAAAATACTTTTGCACAACATCCCTCAACAAAAGAAAAGAAGAGAAATAGTTAGTTGGAAATTTTTAGCTTCTCCCTGTGTCCTACCTCTTGTAAACGTAAACATGTAGCTAAAGCCTGCCAGACTGAAGGCTAATCTAGCACGAAAATTACAGGCAGGACTGAGCAATTAACAGAAAGATATGAGTTTAAGATTAACCAACTCCCTGTATACCACAACTTATGTCATAGTATGTGTCTTATTAATATGCCTCAAAATCAGGCTCAAGATGCGTGTAAATAGAGTTAGAGTTTTTTTTTTTTTTTTTATCCTTTGCCAAGATATTGCAAGGTGCACTTTTAAGCTTTGGACAGAGCAAAATTAGCTTCTTCTTTATTCCAAGCCAGCTAATTGTCTGTTTAGATCTTGACTGAACACAGACGGATAAGATGAGATGCTCCTCTGTTTGTTTGTTCGTCATTTCAGCAAGGAAACAAGTATTTGTCACATATCTCCGTCGCGTTCCCTGGTGGAGTTATGTGATGATCGGCCTTTTTTGTCTATCTGTTCACAACATTACTCAAAAACAGATTTGGTTGAAATTTTCAGGGAAGGCCAGAAATGACATAAGGACCAATTGTTTAGATTTTGGCAGTGATGTAGCTTATAGTGTGGAACCACAGATTTGTTAAAGATTTTCTGTATTGTGCGAGATAGCAGGATGGCGTCACTGTTACTATGAGTACAAGTGAGCACTACGTTAGCAGCCTGCTGATGATCACATGATTGCGATCCTACTACAAATTGACTGCTGCGGACTTATCCATCGGAAATGATACAAGGAACAATTGATTCAATTATGGAGGTGTTTCCGAGTCCCAACTATTCCCAATGGCGCTACATAATTAGGTCACACGATTCAGTATCCGTACATAACGGAAACATGCATAACACACGCCTGTGCTCAGCACAAGGTTGGTTTGTTTGCGGGCACATCTATATCAAATGGCCACATTCCATGTTGCTGTGATTTCTGATCATCAATAAAAAACAGATGCTGCATTTCTAAAAAAAAATAAAAAAATTGCTGCATTTCTGACAATGCCACATGGAGGAACGGACAGCCTTGGTGGAGTACTGCACTCTCTGCATGCTTTTCTAATTGTATCTGCAATGTTTCTATCTTTCCCAAGCCTCCAGGGGTGAGAAATGAAGAAAAAAAGTTTCTTAAAGGTCCACTTGTCGCTGGCTCAAAAAAATGTCTATAAATCCATGTTAAAAAGTCCAATTTTACATGAATGGACTTGCTCTTATATAGCGCTTTACTACTCATCAGAGTACTTAAAGCACTTATACAACAATTGCTTCCATTCAACCATACACTCACACATTCTCACTCTGGGGCAGACGGAAGCAAGGCTGCCAATCCATGCCTACGGCCCCTCCAACCACCACAAACATTCACACACCAGTGAAGAGCACTGGAGGCAAAGTGGGTTAAGTATCTTGCCCAAGGACACAACAGCACATGACTTGGCGAGAGTGGGAATCAAACCGCCGACCCTTTGATCATTGGACGACCCGCTCTACCACCTGAGCCACAGCCGTTTACATCATATGTAAACATGTTTACAGGCTGGTACTAAACACTTTTGGCCTGTATAGCTATTTTCTCTGTTCATGACAACTGTCGGGGATTCATTTTTGGATGCATAATGATTGGTGTAACTGCTTTGAGTGACAGGTGGGTGCTGTCATGGGACAGTTCATGGCCCAGAGATGTTTGTCTTGGCTCCACTCTCACTCCACCTCTTTGTTCAGGCACTGAAAGATGGTAATGACCAGAGTCATCACAAACAGCTTCAAAACTGCTGTTCGTGAAACCTATGTGTGACATCAAGAGAGTTTGTCCATCTTTCTATAGAGTCACTGGTCCAGCTGAGCTTCATTTGAACTCCCCGGGAATTCCCAGTTGAAATTTAAACTGAAAGTCAGAAGAACCTCACCAACCCCAACTGGCTGCTAAGGACATTAATGAGTAATACAAGCTGTGTCCCAATTCACAGGCTGCATCCTTCAAAGGCTGCATTTGAAGGCCAAATACGTCACAGCTGCGCGACGAAGGCTGTCCCATTTCATTAAGACATGAAGACTCCTTCAAATCCAGCTGACAAATCTTCTTTCTTTTCCTCGCTGCAAAGGATGCATCAGGTGGATTTTTGCAATCCAATATCTCCCAAGATTCATTGCCCACCGGTGACAGTTCGATCAACAGCTGGAGTTTTAACTGCTCACAACCTGACAGAAAGGATGGATTTATCAGCAGCTGAGGATTAGACTTTTAAATATTAGTCTTGTGTTACAGCTCAGTCCAATAGCCAACAATACAAATGTTAAAAACCCAACAGACTTTAAAACCGCAACATTTGTTTTAAAAAAATCGATTAAGTTAGGTGACAACATTCATATGAACTGCTGCACTTTCAAACATTTAATTTCCAGTTCTACAGCTTCAGTGTTTGAGTTATAGTTGACTAAGACTGTGGCGGTTTCATGATATTTTAAGTTGATATTATTGTCAGTGTGAACAAATTTAAACAAGCTGTGAACATTTCTTGTTTTTCAGGCACTTTAGTACAGTACAATGGTACAGTGCAAGCACTTCAAATTCTTCAAGTATATAGAAAATATTTAAAACAAAATCACTAAATTTCGGGATCCATTTCAGTGAGAACATTCAGTAAAACTGTAACACTGTCTTATCCTTATCCTCGTGACGAAAATTTGACTTACTAAGCAACAGGAGTGGCACTACGGAACGTCATGAAGCAAGCAAGAAGTCCGTCGGAGGCTAGACCGTCTCATTTACCAAAGGTGCAGTCTTTGCTTCCTTCAAAGGTCCAATACCTTGAAGGACTTTGACTTAGGACACCATCATACTGTCTATTAACACTGTTGTTTTATGCATGTCTGCTACTGTCCAACCTGTTTCTACAGAGCTTCTGCTAAATACTTCAGAAAGATTGGTTATCAAATGGAACTGTTAACTTGAAAACATTTTCATAGAGGCATTCATATTTCCCATTATTACCTTCTCAGTTAAAACACAATAGCTCCCCCAGCTTCCCCTGACATCTTTGCCAGATCATTCCGTCACCCACAGTGGCAGCTGACGTCTCCCACACCTCAACTCCAGAGCAGTGCTTTGTTCCTCGTGGTTAAACCGTGTTTATCCTCCTGCCTCAGATTTTCCCCTCACCTGCATGCTTAACTGAACTCACCCATCTGCCTGCCAGCCCATTCTCATCACCAGCCTCATTCACCTCCAAGCTCCAGCCTGCCTACTCGCTCCCTGCCGCCATTCCAAGCTTCCTTTCCCAGCCAGCTCAGCCACTGGATCACTTACTCACCTCTCCCCAAAGGCCGCTCGCTCTGCTCAGCCCTCTTCCTGCCTTCAGTGCCCTACAGCCCTCCTACTTCCCATCAGTCCTCGCCCACCTTCTGAAACTTACATTTTCATAATCAACCTTTAGACACCTGCCTTTGAGTGTGTGCTGCATTTTGGGTCCACTCGCTGCTGAATGACAAAATGTGGAACTATTCCATTAATACAGCAACATTTTTGATACAGCACACCACTGCCAAACCTAAAAATTTAATTAGAAGTTTATCAAGGTCACTGTACAATCATTGCTCTGTAGACTCCCTGCAGGAGTACAGGAAGTATTCTGAGCTTGGAGAGCAAAAGGAGGATAATTGTGCAAATGTTGCTTCAGAAAACCAACATTTTAACGACAGTTAAGTTCAGAGATCAAGTCAGCAGACTGTCCATGTTTTTAAAATCTGCTTCACAATTTTGTGTGCTGATGGCAAAATTAGCTTTCCTGAGCTCGAGCAATGCAGACACAATCTGTATTGCTAGCTTTAGATTCAGCTGAAAAAAAAAACAAACATGTTTGTCACGTCAGATCATTGTGAGACATTTCCTCTTGTTATGGCATCTGAAAATCTGACGCTCTGTTATGCTGAGATGTTTTTATGGATATGGTGGATATGTATTGCAAATATCCATAATCCAGTTCATCCCCATCACAAAGAACATTTCAGATATACACACCATCATACCTCCAGGGATTTAAAATAATGTCACATTTACCATTCAGGGCTGCACAGTGGCTTGTGGCACAATTGTTGCAGCCCCCCTACGACCTAATGAGGATTAAGCGGAGTAAAGATAACGGATGGAGGAAAGATAATGGACTTTATCCATTCATGTGTATGGGGTTTCTCAGTACACATACTGGCAAGGAGGTTGTTACAGCCACCAGTATTGGTGTGCTGCCTGGTTTTGGGTGGTTTTCTGTTGGGCCTTTTGGTGGGGAGATTGCATGTGTGGGTTCAGCTGTGGCTGTTTGAGTCTCTCCAGCACCTCAGCTGCCAGCCATTTCCACTGACGACTCTGGAGTTGACAACCTACGCTGCAGCCCTGTTCTCCCCACCTCCCGACCTTCCTGATTGGACCACCCTCCAGCTCCCCTTCACCTCTGACCAACCAGACACAGCCACTGCCACACCTGCACGCTATATACCTGCAACCATGCCCTCAGTTGAGGTGGCTGGTATTTGTGACCAGTCTGCCCTGGTGTGTCTCTGTGTGTGATCATTTGTTTGCATTTTGATGAGTTTTGGTCTGTAGGTACGTGTGGTTGGGTTGGTGGGTACTGCAGACCACTTTGGTCTGTAGACACTTGTGGCGAGTGCTACAGACACTGTGGGCTTCGTGAAGAAGCCATTCATTGTTTAGAGTCCTTGTGGACTGTGTAACCAGTGAGTGTGAGGCACCAGTTTTGCTTAGTTTGTTTTTGCATAATTGTATTAGTTTTTGTTACTGGTGGTGGGTGTTGCTGATGTATTTAAATTTGGCTAAGGAGTTTAGTTGCTTTGTTTTGGGTTTAGATACGCTTGGGAAACTCTGCTAGCCTTCATTTTGTTACATTATGTTCTTTGATTTAGCAACACTCGCCAGTCTTGTGTTCTAAGCAATAAATCCCTTCACCTAAACCAACAACATTCTGGTTATTTTTGTTACATCCAGCCACCCCCTAGAGGTTGCATTGTAACTGAGGTCTAGCTGAAATTTCAGTTTCAGTTTAATTCTCATCAAGTCATAATTCCAGTTCAGCATGTTGGATTGTTTTTGTTGCTGGTGATATCTGCAATTTTAATGTAAATGTGAACTACTTGTCCTTCTTGTCCACTCTGGTTGCGACCCCCATATGTTTCCCAGAAAGCTACACAGTATCCTAAAGCTGTCCTCTATTACATGAGCTGAGGTACAATGTATGAAAACCTCGCTGTTTTCCACCTGACCCTCTTTGCGCCACAGATTGGTTATTGATCCCGCTTTCTTAACACATATTGCTGCATGCACTTTTTCCTCTTGGTCCAACCTGTTATGTGGAGACAGTCGTGCCATCGTGTCGTATCTGGTTGCATGAAAAATGCTGAACTGCATGACTCGTGTCATCTTCTCTAGCTCGTCCCCTCTATGAATGATGATTGTTTCAGAAGCCCGTCAATTTAGCTTTGTAGAGCAATATTTTTGAAAGCATTTACTTTTCCAATTCGCTAGATCCTCATGTTTCATTACCTGAAGCAGCATTTTTTTCACCCTCTCTTCTCTGAAAGCAAGAGACACGGACATGTCACTGTAAGCCACCGCACACCAAAACACAATCAATAAACATGATAAAGAGACTTGAATCAATCAATACCAGTTTTCTTTGGCTTTAAACAGATTATAGAAGCACTATCTGAGAGATCTAAGCTTTTTTTCTTTTAGATTCAAGGAATCTATTACTTAAGCTTTGCACAAGAAAATCTACAATTGTGAAGATTTCAGTATGCATTTCTTATGTTTTCTAGTCATGGTGTGTGGTGGGGGTGCTGCATTACACTATGTTGTAAAGTGGACATAATATTTTTACAGTTTCAAACTCTGATTATAGCACAGTATCTTTTATTTTCAGTCAAAAGCAGCTATCTATGGTGCTAACCTTTAATGGAATGTGGCTCTATTGTGTTTTCCCCCTCTAATGATTGTGTCTGTACTTAAAATTAGCTATGAGATTGTATGTGTGGGAGTATTCTTGCATTTCAATATCACTCTGCTGCACTGTAGTCACAGCATTCATTAAAATGAGGGAGGAAATAGATGGTGATTTGATGCTGAGGTGGTTCATTCTCCGGCAAAGTGAAATTAAGATCTTCGCTGTTTTGTTTTGTTTTGTTTTTTTTCACTGAAAGTCTCTGGTAAGTAGCTGGACTTCCGATTGCATGAGGTCACTTTGAATGTAAAATTGTTGGAAGCTTGCTGAGTGACAGAGGAGGTTTAATCCTTTAACCTTACTGCAAGGTTTTTCAGATTGGCACACCAAAGCAAATGGATGTGATCAACAATTGTGAGGCAAAAAAAAAGGTCTTGGATATGCCTCACATGCTTGGATAATGACTGAACACAGATAGTAGTGAGGGCTTCAGTATCACCTTGCAAATGTGGGCGGTTTTTGCTTTGTTTTTAGTGCAGATACTCGTATATCTTTCAGCCATCCCTCTGACAGGCAGCCAGCTGTGTCCATGTCAGTATTCTGTCAGAACAGCAGTTCTCTTCAATCAATCATCTGATTACCCATTCCAACATTTCGAAGATGAAAATGACGCGGTGAATTAGATTGAAATTGGCGACTCTGGTAGAATTAGTGAACACTGAAGGTCCCCCGGGGCCCCTGCGACTGGCCGGGCAACGATGGCTTATTACAAATACATAATGGGGCCGCTGTGACACTTTACGGTGGCCCCCCTCTGTTTGTTGGCGCCTCAGTAGGAATATCCGTGATGAGGCGAAGCCTTGCCTTGTGTCTTTCGCTGTTGTACAACAAAATCAATGATTCGTAAACAGAGCTCGGTGACCTGAAACGCAGCAGTCAACGCTGGGTGTCAGATAGGCACCCCTGCCACTGCGTTCAATACGATTATACACAGCCAAATGAACACTGAAGTCATTCACTTCAATGAAAACGTGTGACATGAAACACACAAGCAGGAGCCTTGACAGTGTTCAGTAATTACTTGATCTCGCCGTTCATACCCTTTGGTAACACACAGGCGGTAAGCCACCCAGACACCCATAGGGTAAATGATAGCTCAACTGCACAGTGTGGAGTTTCATACTGAGTAGCCGCTGTGCTTCGTCTCTCTTCCTAGTGACTCTCAAAAGTCCTTCGCACATCCTAACTTACCCTAACTGACAGACCTGTGCACTCACACACACACGCACACACACACCCACACACTCCCTCTCTCTCTCTCTAAGACCCTGGAGGAGCAGGGGTCTGGCAAATGCTGCTCTATGTTGAAAGGGATTAGAAAGATTTGTAAGTGCTCAAGCTGACTCCTTCATGTCAGGATTGCAGCGGTAGCTGGAGGGTTGCAGTCGGTCTCTCCTTTTTAAAACGGCGCGAGCAACATTTTTCTTTTTGCCTCACTTTTCTTAGCCGTCCTGCTGAGGCTAATGTGCGGCAGAGGAGCAGGCTTTCAAAACCTAGAATACCTCCTGGCCCTGACATTCTTCCAGCATTGTACAGCTGTATTTGCTCTTATTGGTGGATTATTTTCTCTTTGGGGTTATGATGCTGTTAAGACACTTTTTTTTTGCCATAAAGTGGCTGCACACAGTGGAAATGGTCCGTTCCATGCCGACTGTATTATTCCTCCCTGAGGAACTTTGCGTTTAGTTACACTCAAGGCATATGCTGCACAGGCGGGGTACATTCTTTATCTCAATTTTTCAATTGTACTTACTAAAATAGTTGTCAGAAGGCTGTGATTGAAAATTTCACTGTTCCTAGAAAAAATCTGGATGTTGTGAATGAGGGGAAAATATATAATCTATCTTACAGATGCAAAAAGCAACATTCATCCTCACTGAAGCACTCTGGTCTGCATCCAACCTAAATCAAATGATTATATGTGCACCCAAGAAAACCTATTTGTTTCCCCTCACTCTAATGGTCCTACCCATTGCTCTTTCCAGCCGTGTGATCACAACCTTCAATTTCATACATGGCTCTGTGCGACGGCACAGGTTGTATGAATAGCATGGGTCAGGCACATCCCATCCAGCGTTTCATTATTCATTGTTCTCATTTTCTGCGAGAGATTCATTTCTTTCAGGAAGTCATCTAGAAAGCATTGAATGCCTATTTCCTGCTGGCCGGTGTGAGAGGAGGGGGGGCTGTGGAACAGCAGGGGCGGGGGTATGGAAATCCAACAAATAGAGCTGACAAAAAAAGGCTGCCTCTACACAAATTGCCTGCCTCTCCGCATTGATAGGAATCACAGCATGTTTTTGTTGACCACGGTTGTTCATTTATACGTGCACCCTAATACCTGAGTTACTTCACCCCCCTCCTTTTTGCATTCTCCCCCAGAAAAATGTCCATTTTTCTGTTTATGAAAAGAGCCCAAATAGGGTTGGTAATAATATATTGGCTTGGTCAGCATGCTCATTTTGTGATTGCCTCTAGATAGCTGAATATTATTTAGCTGATTTGCCACTTGTGCATGCTTGTCTACCGTAAGACTGATGCAATGTGGAGACATGTGGCTCCTTGACAAGACAAGAATGCATCAGCAGACAGCAGTGCGACAGTTCTATACATGCACAGCAGGCATAACTAATGAGTAATGTGATTGTGGAATCAATTGCTGGACTTTGAGTGCAACTTAACTACAGCATGGAGACACTCTCTGGCATGTTTTGCACAAATGTTAATGAGCAACAGCTGTGATGCTGTGGTTGCCTAATTGGTTTAAGTAGCTTGTAGGTATAAGTAGTGACATTGTTAATATTTACAAGGCCATATGGTGCGAAGGATCTCTGTATGATCTGTTTGTATTCAACGCTTTTCTGCTTTTGCCTCCTCTGAGCTTGGATAAATGCAGTTGTTTGATTTTCTTGACACCATCTTAATATGTATTCTTTGCAGAGTCAGTCGTCTCATAACAAATGAGTGTGGATACAGTGTCCAAGATCAGAGTTAGGCAATAACGCGCATTATGTGATTACTTTTTTCATTCTCAAGTAGTTTAAGGTATTAGAGTCAGATACGTATCCATGTAACGCTTGTCAGACGTTTGGGGCTTGACTCACTGGGTGTTTGATGGAGGGTTAGTGGTCTCTGTTCATCAAGCTTGGTGTGGCGCTCACTGTAATGAGAGGTAGCGGGCATTCTAACTGTCTTTCTAAAGTCAGCCACAGCAGTCACCTAGTTTAATTTTGAGCTGGATGGCGTATGAACCACAGTGTTGCCAGATAGACGTGGAAAAGGGAAGCTCATCAGAGTTTCTCCCAAACTTTCCTAAAAGTGGCCCAATGTTGTTGTTTTTTTCATTTTTGAAGAGTTATTGCATACACGTATAATACTGTGCAAAACTTTCAGACACTTGTGAAAATGCTTTAACAAAAAAAAATGAAAAAAAACCCATTTTTACTTACTGAGTAGCTGCAATTACAGCACAGTAATCACAACATGAAAACTAAAAAAAATCATTTTTGACATTAACATGCACCTCCTCTCTTTTGTACAGTTATTTTTTAAGGTATGAAGTTTGTTGTTCGCAGTGCTTTGAATAACTTGCCAAAGTTTTTTTGAGGATTTTGGATGTCTCAGTGTCTCAGAGTCTTCTGTCTCTTCATGTAATCCCAGACTGGCAAATGATGTTTAGATCAAGGCTCTGTGGGGGACGTGCTATATTTTGCAGGACTCCTTGTTCTTCTTGGGGCTGACGATAGTTCTTTCTTACTCTGACTTTGTGTTTGGGCTCCTTGTTATGTGGCAATATGAATTTGGTATTTGCATGTAAGATTCATGAAAAGTGCATCACATTTTTGAACAGCACTGCAAAGCATCATGTATTATGCTATATTTTTTCCTATTAACTTATACTGTATACCATTCAAAAGTTTGAGGTCCCTTAGAAATGTCCTTATTTTTGAAAGAATAGCATTTTTTTTCAATGAAGACAACATTAATTGAATAGAAATACATTCCAGATATTGTTGATCTGTTAAATGACTATTCTAGCTGGAAATGACTGATTTTTAATGGACTTTTGAACGGTAGTGTGTGTTTACATTTTTCTGAATTGATTCATTATCTGTATACCGCTTAATCCTCATAGGGTCGTGGGGGTGCTAGAGTCTGTCCCAGCTGACTTAAGGTGAAGGCAGGGGATAACCTGGACAGGTTACTAGTCTATCGCAGGGCTACATATAGAGACAAACAATCACACTCACATTCACACCTACAGCCAACTTAGAGATGCTAATTAACTTGAGCACGTTTTTGGACTGTGGGAGGAAGCCGGAAGCTGCAAACTCCATGCAGAACGATCCCAACCCCAGGCCGGGACGTGAATCGGAGATCTTCTAGCTGCAAGGCGAAAGTGCTAACCACCGATCCACTGTCCAGCTCACTCATTTACAGCTACACTGAAACCTATTAGAGCTTAGAAAACAAATACTGACCGGATTACAATTACTGCAGGACATGATCTTGATATTGACCAAACAAGCTATGGGTGCCATCCCACCTGTTTGTCAATATGTACATTTGCTAAGCAACACAAAATATCCAGGAAGCCTGTCCAATGTGGACAGAAAGGCACTTTGCTTCCCTCTCTTTGCCCTAAACCAACTCAGCTTACCATGCATTCTGCATTGAGTTACCAGAAAGTCAGGTCTAAAAGGTCAAAATGACTGAAGCTTCTGGATAAATTTGAACAAGAGTAGCAGGGCGTTATCAATAAACATGGCACTTTTGACATATACAAGCCAACTTATTCTGTTTTCCGATATTAAGAATGGAAAAAAATCTGCGTTTTCAGGATAAATATGATGTGAGGAAAGCCGTTAAACCACTTTGCAGGTTTACAACATCCCTGTAATGTTCTTCATTCTAAATGTCATTGTTCAAAATGGAAAAGAAAACAAAGGAGTCTTAGATTGAAAGAATGTCAAATACCAATGAGCTGAACCAATTTTATTGTTTCCAGCTCTACACTGAATCAAGAGAGGATGGCTGCCGCTGTGTATATAAATACCTGTTTAGAGTTGCCACCTTTGTTGACAGTTGTCAGGCTGTTCCAGTTGCTGCTTGCAGTTCACTGTATGCCATGTGGCCATAGCAACCACTGCTGATAAATTAAGGCAATGAAAAAGTGACAGAAAGTGTACAATGGTTTCTTCAGTGTGGCTCCAAAGTGAGGCAGTCCTTGCAGACCCAAATGTAAAGGGACACCTTTCACAGTGGAATAAACACAACTTGCTCGCAGCCTTGTGCAGCTCGTTCATGACAACTGTATGGGTGGTATATATAACTCACCTGTTTAAAGTAGAATAAGGCTTAAGGTTATACAAAATTATAGGTGTTGCAGCTTTGAGTCAGATGGGGAGCTGTCATGGCCCAAAAACTTTTGCATGGCCCACTTCAGCTTCACTCCATGTCCAGCATGTCTGCATGTCCAGCTGTGCTTCCTTTGAACCAAGAAGTTTTACATTCTGAATCCCCAGTCAGAAATGCACTGGACCATGCCCTTTAATTGGATTTTTGACACAGAAAATCAAAGGAATCTCACCAAATCTGACCTCAAAGTCCAAGTTGCCTGCTCAGCACATCAATAGTAGTGAATGCCGTTGTGATATACAGTTTATTAACACTTCGGCCCTGTTAGTATCTCATTAAATCAGTAGTTAATTGTTTGTGAAAAATGCTGCAGTACTGCATTGCTATCAACAGGTAGTAATAGCAATGGCGATTGGGTGTGATGTCATTCCCAACTCCAAAGAATGTTTTAAATAGAAATGCAGCATGAAGTAGGATGGAAATTAGAGACCTCAGGCCCCCTGAGAGAAGGAGTTTCACTCTAAGGAACCCCTTTATGAACATATAGAATACAGACTTAGAATTTCCTACATCATTAAGAAGAAGTGAAAAGGTTACAGTGATAAAACATTTGAAGGGAGCCAATAGTTTTGTGCTTCCCGTCATTACTATAAATAGGCTGTTAGCTTCTCTTTAAGACACATGCTTGACAAATTCTACCATTCTCACGATTGTGCTACATTAAAACCTACCAACATCACAGCCAGGCCATGGAAGAGTTTTCAAATGACGCTGCTCATTGCGATCGTCTCATCATATGAATGAATGTGAACGCAGCAATGACAGTCTTCTATTCAGTAAAAATACGCTGAAATAACATCGGAAGATATCTGGAGGCCACTCGGTGCTAGTCAAGTAAAACATTTATGTTTATGTGGCTGTATCAGAGTGTGAACTTTGGGCTATTGAAGCAATGTCCAATTCACCACATGTCCAATGACCAAACCAATCTACACAGCTTTACGCTTCACTTATAGGCACATTGCAGTCGCACTGAATGTTGGCATTAGTTATAAATCATGTGTTGTGGGGAAGCAGTACGTTAAAGGGTGGTTCTGCACAGACACAGCTGGTAACCAACTCCTTTTTGACACTATTTGAAGACACAGAGCGACCTTGCTGGGCAGAAAACACAGCTGTAACTACTCTATCAGAAAGCACCTTCATCACCGCATCTTGTCCTGTATCTTTTATTGCACCGTTGTTGCTTTCCACGGCAAATAGCAACGTACTCCAAGTTTTCTGTTACCATTAACTGTTTGTCCCTTCTCTCAAATATTCTACCTTTACAGCTGCCTTTTACTTTACTATCAAGTCACCGAAGCCAATCAAATCACAGTAGAACTGCTTTCCTCCATTTGTTGTTTAGAAAAAAAGAAATGAAAAGTGAAAGAAGACTGATAGAGGTAGAGAGAAATATCTGATACTTGAGCTGCCATCCTGTAGGACACATTCCTGAGGGGGGTATTGATCGGTCAAAATTGAGTGACTCCATTCACCCCCTTTTGATCTACAGAACATGACCCATCTCGGATGGGCAGATGGAGCAGATGCTGGCTATTGTGGTGCCATCACTTGGATCAAAGTGGAGTTGTAGCAAAGGTAATGTGGCGACTCGCAGGTAACCGATACCCCAAGAGAGCCAGCTTCTGGTCGGTGAACTAGACAACAGCGTGGATCTGATATCAATCAAAGTCACATTGAAAACAATCAGCTGATATGATACACCTTGTGCAGACCACAAGAGGGACTGGAGGAAGAGGCTCCTGACATGCCGCTGGTATCAGACGTGGCGTGGGATCCATTATCGCATCTCCCCTTCAGAGGATGTCACCTGCCATTTTACACTACTCAGGGTATTGATCATTTTGCACCACATTTAGAGGAAATTCCACCCAAGGTGACACTAGAAAACACCAGAGAGAGGGTAGGACTTAATCTTCTCCTTTGCAAATGAGCTCTTAGATGAGTTAATTTAATCCCTGGACTAAACAAATTAGAGTTAGGATGTATCACATTCTCTGCCAAGTCTTAATGGCCTCATCGTTTCTGAAGCGCCATGTGAGAATGAGAGAGTCCCTCAGCAATGCCTCATAAAAGGCATCCACAAAAAGCAGGTGAGGTGCTTTCTCAGCCATTAGCCACACAGCTATATCTAATGGATACACTATGAATAGACAGAAATGGCTGGAAACCAGCGACAAAGAGTAAACACACTCTATGCTTGTTTGTGTAATGAGTAACTACATTAAGTATATTTTACTAAGCAGTAAATTGTCATATCATGGGAATGGCACTGACTACTACTGCCAGTCAGGTAATGTGTTGGGGTTCCATCAGTACTGACTGAAACCAGCCATGTTATAGAGAATGCCTTCTCTCCTGCAAAATTACTGCTGGTTATTACATAGAATTATTCCATTACTAGCTAAAAAAAGACTCTGTTCTACAAAGTGTGTCTCATTAAATATATTTTGTCCCTTTAGGAGCTTGCCTGCAAATACAGTTGAGATTACAGACTGATTGAAATGGTGCAGAAACATGAAACTGTACAAACTGGAAGAGGTTGTTAGGCTGACAAAGCTTACATCTACTTGTCTGTTACATCTAAACAAGAGGCAAATTTAAATTTCTGCTTATCTTAAAGTAATCTGAGGAACAATGGGCAGTAGTTGCATCCACAAAGCATTCACATCTTTCTCCATCTTTTTGTGATTGTAATCCATTTTAAACACTTGAAACACCGTGCATACCCAGCTTAAAAGACCATCTCTGGTCATAAGTTAAACCTCTAAAAACACATCTCTGGGTATCAATGTTTTAGCAACTTTTTTCCATGAAACAATCCTTTTATTTGCGACCAGTCAGTGTACCAGCTTAACTATGACTCCTCTTAAGCACAGTAAAACATTTCTATGCTCTACAATGGAAAATTGCATTAAAATAATTCAATCATTCACGTTCGAACCCAAAACCAATTTTGGAGACAGAATAGTGATACAGGAAGTCCCACCGTGCAAGTAGACGAGATTTGTTCCTTAGATTTGTTAAACCAGAAGTTTAAATCTATGTTTCTGATTGCTTATTTCACACATGATGTGTCTTCCAGCTTTTTAAAAACACCAGATGGACACATTAACACTATTTATGTGGAGTGCAGTGCAAAAATATCTGGGCTGTGTTAATATGCAAAGCTACAGATTCACAAAAGTGTTGTATGGCGAAGTAGAGCACTACAAATAGATAAGCTGACTTTAACTAACTCTTAGGTGGCCACACAAAAGAGAGAAGTACTCCAACACCAGCGCTCGGAAGCACTCAGAGGCACTTGGGAGCACTCAGAGTCGGGGACAAGTGCTCTAAAATCACTGATAACTGCTGTAAAAAGACACTGGCACTCTGGGAAAAGCTAAAAGTGAAGTCAGTTTTGTCGACTTCTGTAGCAGTGTGAGGTTTTTACAGTAAATATGGCAGGGTTAATGTGTAGAGCTACACCACCGTTCAAAAGTTTGGGGTCACCCAGGCAATTTCATGTTTACCACGAAAACTCACACTTTAATTCATGTGCTAATGTAATTGCACAAGGGTTTTCTAATCATCAGTTAGCCTTTCAACACAACTAGCTAACACAATGTAGCATTAGAACACAGGAGTGATGGTTGCTGGAAATGTTCCTCTGTACCCCTATGGAGATATTCCATTAAACATGAGCCATTTCCAGCTAGAATTTACCACATTAACAAAGTCTAGACTGTATTTCTGATTAACTTAATGTTATCTTCAATTAAAAAAAAAAAAAAAAAAAGCTTTTCTTTCAAAAATAAGGACATTTCAAAGTGACCCCCAATTTTTGAGCAGTAGTGTACGTTTAAGCTGGCTGATTATTGAAATAGGGCCTCCTGAGGACGTGTGATACTCGTGGGTTTACAAATGAGTCTCCAACAGCATTGGTGGCATGTGCACACAGGGAGGTAAATCAACATGAAAAGTTGTATTTTGTACCTCAAATTGCATGAATCACAAAAGCATTGGGGGGAAATGCTTGCTAGATCAAGGAGATGATCTCCCTGTTCACTCAGTGTGTAATTGGCTATTAGCATCTAGCAATCTGGTCAGACCATGGATTTTACGTGATGCCAAGTACTGGGAGAGAAGAACTATTGCTGAACACAGAACCATGGAGCGCTTCCAGTAAATGTAACAGCCCAAAAGGTTTCTGTTGTAGCTATCAGATTTAATTATTTTAATTTGGGACAAATTTGCTTTTTCTGTCATTTTGATTCAACGGATGCGTCGAAATTCTGCCGTTTATACCGTTTTCAATGTTTGATGTATTACTTTTCATGAAAAGTGTAATGTTTACTGACATTCCAAATGAATATGAAGTCAACTTTTGAAATATTGCAAAGAATAAAAAAATGCAAATCTCGGCTGTGTACTTTTAAACTGTTGAAACAGAATAAAATGCCAGAAACGGAAGCAGTTCTTTGCCAACTGCTACAAAAACCTTGAAAAAGAAGAAGAAACAAAAAACATTGTCCATTGTCAAGAAAAAACTGGAAAGAATTCTTCATCATTCATTGTTTTCAATCTGGCAAGTTGTAACGTCTCTTTCATGTCATCTGGTATCTGCCACGTTTCGTGCTGTTTGGAGGCAAAGACAACGAAGGACATGGAAACAAGTGATGAGCGATGTCTCTAAATGTTTAGTACATCAGAACTCTCTTTTAAAAAAGCTGTTTCCGTCATTCATGAAATGCATTCACTCTTTTCAAAAAGTCAAAAACCATATCAAGGAAGCGTTAAAGGATTTTTTGTAAAGTTAAGGACATGTTTCAAATTTTTCCAAAGCAATATTTCAAAATGCACATAGAAATACATCGACATGACACTGCCATATGGATCAGACAGTAACAGGCTGCGACTAGCTGATTAGCATTTCTCAATAACAAAAAAGCAACAGGAATGATCAGATAAAGCTGCGCCGTGTTTGATGATTACTTCACTGTACGATAAAGTATATTAATAATGCCATAATTAAGACATTAAGAATACCCAGTTTATGAAAAAATTATCAGCTTGGAGAACATTCTCTTGAGCTGTCTTGCTGTGAAAAATTTCTTTGATGGAAGCATACGCTGTGCTGGGAAATCTCCCTTTTACTGCACTGAGCACACATTTGCATTTTAAAAAGTTTTGCTCATTTTTGATATCACTTTTTTTCAGAGATTTTTCAGTTGGAGTTCTTCAGGCCTCTGTCCACCGCTAGTCGTGACTTAAGGAGAGATTTTTTGAATAGCACCTAAAACTGTAAGTGGTTATATATTATAGTGATTTGAAACCCACAGTCTATAAGGCCCTCACCTCCACCTTTAGCTCCAGGCAAGAATTCACAAATAGACACTTTACACCTCAGCCTGCTCAAAATGTCACCGTCTGACAACTTTAAGCAGCTTTCGGTATTTTTTTTTTTTGCTGTAGTGAGCTGACACCTGTCGCCTTGATTAAAGAAACAAATCAGCCTCTCATATTCTAAAAATATGCAGAATGAACATAACTGCTCCTTCCCAAGATCTATAATTAATGTGGTCACATCCAGCGCGGGAAGAGGAAATCTGATGTTCCCCACTCCTCTCCTCCTTCTCTCCGCAGACTTTCCTCGGCAACCCAATAATCCCTGAGAGAACAAAGCGAGCTGTGAAAGCATAAATATGACCGTAGTATCAAAACTTTCAAATCTCTTCCATTACTGTTCTGACAGCTGCCTGCACTAATTAGCCATCAAAGGTCTCCCTCTCCCACCAACAGCTAACACCAGTTCAGTATCATCGCTGCTGTCAGAGCGTGTTTGCGTGTCGCCGTTTGTGTCTCTCTGCTGCGGGCAGAGCGGAGGTAAAGGCAAGAAGGCAAAAATCAAATATAGCTCACATCCTCTGGACACTCAAGAGGTCTGTCAGTGTAAAAGAAGGAGATAATTCCTGGTTTATTGAGGCTTTGCAGCAGCGATGTGTGTAACCATTTTCTTTGTCATGGATGTTAAATCTGCAAATGTGAATCACTGTCAGTCTAAGCAGGACTAAAGCATATTATTTGTTTGGTGTGACTTTATCAAATTGGCTCCTACTGTGACAGGTAGACCATGTCCCCCCCTTACGTTTGTCACTGATGATAAATATGGCCCATTTAATCGCAGTCATCTTGGGGGAAACAGAGGAGGAAGACAAACGAGGCTGGAGCTCACTCACTCCGAGCCTGAAATCATCTTGTTTGCTGGGGTACAGGTGGTGATTTACCTAACTCGATTTGCTCGTTAGGACTCTCCCATGGTCTCCTCACCGTCTACATCAGTGGGAAAAACACATACGGGGCATTAAATCAGTGGCAACTCAGCTGCCCGGCTTCCCGGACCCACTGTGACGCCCCGCGAAACCTCTCATCTTAAGAACTGTCACTTTCTATTAATATTGCCTGCAGACAATCTGATCAATTATGTAAATGGTGAATAATAGATTAAATTCAGCATGAATTTCTCATAAGGGTGTCACATTGACAGAGAGGCTCCTGTGTAACTCCTGTAGTCTGGTTTGCTGCTATCAAAGGCTAATAAAAGCATTTAGATAGGAGCCTTTGATTTCTCTTGGGTGATGCAGTACAGCTGTCACAAGTCATAAGATGGATTTCAAGTGTTAGTGCTTTGGAAGTATCACACTGAATGCTATGAAATGCATTTTTTAAATAAACTAATGCACTCTATTCTTCTTGTTTGTCTGGCTACACCCCAGCTCTCTTTCATAATGTGAGGTTGTAGAAAACAGTCAGTGCAATTAACAGACGTGTGAGTTTATGTGTCCTCCCCCCGGCCCTCTGTTATTCTCATACATGCCCTCTCAGGCTTCATGCTTTTATTCTTGGCGCGTTACAATGTGTTGACAAATCAACTTAGGAGAGCTTAATGGCACACAACAAGATAATGTCACACACAGCAATAATGTCAAGCACGCTGAAAAATAACAGTTCCAGGAAGGCTTCTTGGCTGCATGGTATAGAAGGAAGGACGTGTTCTGGCTGCGAGGAAAGTGGATACGCTTTTCATGTGCTGATCAAAAGTAAGCTGACATCCAAACAAATATGCCAGAACAGCGCAAATTGACTTCAACCAGAGGCAGATGCAAATTATACAAAGCAACATCCAATGATTAAAGTGGCTGTAATTAACAATTTTACGCTAACAGTGGACCAAACCACGACGTGTAACATGAAAATGCCTTTCAGCTCATACTTTTGTTTTCCAGCCTGCAGCTTTGTCTTGATTAACTCTTACGTTATTTGTTTTTGTTTTGCAGCACACAGGCACAAAAAATCAATTGATGCTACCTGACCTGCATAACATGCATCTTGTAAATAGCCCATCTCTGAAATTTGAAGTCTAAGTCAAATATACTAGCTAGATATGCAACAGACATACACCATCGTTCAAAAGTCTGGGATCACTTAGATATGTCCTTTTTTTTTTTGAAAGAAAAGAATTTTTTTTTCAATGAAGATAACATTAAATGGATGAGAAATCCAGTCTAGACATTGTTCACATGGTAAATGACTATTCTAGCTGGAAACGGCTGGTTTTTAATGGAATATCTACATAGGGGTACAGAGGAACATTTCCAGCAACCATCACTCCTGTGTTCTAATGCTATAGTGTGTTAGCTAATAGTGGTGAAAGGCTTATTGATGATTAGAAAACCCTTGTGCAGTTATGTTAGCACATGAATAAAAGTGTGAGTTTTCATGAAAACATGAAATTGCTTTGGTGACCCCAGGCTTTAAACAGCTAATACATTTATCACTTTGTGAAAATGCATGGGTCAGAGTGAGTTTGATGTCAAAAGTTCAGGGTCATTCCAGAACTAGAGGACATTTTACATCCCACCCATCAAATTTCAAATAATCCACATGCAAAACGTTAAAACATGCAGTTGTTGTGTACATTTACTTGTCATTACACTAAATCTAAAAAAAAATAGAGAAAAGAATGTTTGAAAACATTTTTAAAATACCAAATAAATCAGGAGTTCCCCATAAAATGCTATTTTCTCTTGTTCCACCCCCGATGAAAAAATTGAATCGCAAATAAAATGACTAAAATTAAATTTAAATTTACCTTTTTTGATATTATTTTTTCATTGTCTCTTGCAATTGTGGGAACAGCTTTCAATCAACATCATATTTTAAATAATTATTAGGCATGGAACGTGTGTCCTACAACATGCATGACCATGTTAGCATAAAGTTTTTAGCTGGTAGAAGAAGAACAGTGAATCACTTGAAACGCTGGAATTAACATCATCAAACAGTTTTTCTAAAGAATGAGTAGAGCAAAGCTATGTCCTCTCTTCTATTTTTTATATTTTCATAACATTGTCAGCCTTGACTGAATGTCTCGCTCTACTTCATGCAATCCTGTCATGCATATTATCAGTATAAAATGAATTATTTTTGCGTTTTGTCTTTACTTTTTTCCATCAGTAAGTTTGTCTTCTTGATCAGCAGTGACAGCTTAAAACATCAATATTAGCACCCATCAGCTCAATGTTCAATTATTGATTGATAATGCTGTATTTACTAAGAAAATGATTCATATTTACAACACCTGTGTCACAGCAGACATAGTCAAAGGGCTTAGGTTCATGCTAATACTGATTGGTTAAAAATTATGAACTAAAACAGAAAATGTGTAGGAAGCCTGATAAAAAATATTAGGGATTAGTGCAGCTATTACTTGACTGGATATTTTGATCCTTTTTCAAACTTGGATAAAACCTTACGTTTAATGATGTTAACATTGCACCAGAAATTGAGCTTAAAATATGACACTATTCTGTCATATTTTAAGCTCAATTTTACATCAGGTCATAGAAAATTACATCAATATTCTGGCTTGAAATAGCAATCGATTCATGCTTGTTGGGAGAGTTTTCCTACTGATTGAGGCACGCTGCCATGGAAAGTTTGTAAGAGATCATGTTCTGCAGCCAAGACTCAGATACAAGTAGTTCCATTCCAGCTTGTTTTCAGCTGTAACAAGATTACTTTGCAGGCTTAGTCATTGGCAGGGGGCGCAGACACAGACACATATCCAGCTTATTTGCAGGTACATAAGCACAAGTCTGGATCTGCGAGGCAGTTGGCCTGCAAATGTTGCCACCACTTTGAAGGAAATCTGTCACCCTCTTGACTTACAGATTAACTGCTGTTCCTGTCACTGAAGTGGTTTTGGTGTTGATTTGTTAAATAATTACAGCTGTGATTATGACCCGTGTGGGTAAACACATCTGGATTTGACTTACATAGCCTCCTTTATTATCTACTAGTTCAAAGATTCAGTTGGTTGGCTGCTCCCACTAGAGGAATGAGCCCATTGGTTCTTTGTAATAAACCTGAACATGTGCTGTTCAAGGTGTTTGGACAAAGACGTCCCCTGGCTGAATAATTAACGTCAGAATGTAAATGATGATGTTGTTAAAGGCCACAAGGGTAGTTGGGTTAACAAAGCATGTCACTTTAACATATAGCAGTCTGCACATAAGGATGGCAGAGCTGTCAGTCCACCATATAGCTTCACAGTTGGATGGAATGCCGTGAGTGTTCACGTTAATGTTTCCCCAGACCATGGATTTAACCAACATTCATGTTCCTCTTACTTTTCCTCTTCCACCATTAGATGGACCTTTTTATGTTTATTTTTTGAGTGAAATATTTCAACAGCAAACCAATGGATTGTCCTGAAATATGATGCAGATCTTCATGGTCCCCAGAGGATGATTTGGCGAGCTATTAAGCTCTGAAGACAGAGGTGGAAACTTCATAGATCTGCACTTTTTTATGTGTAAGCATGCTCCTTTATTAGCTTTTAGCTAATGCTAAATTTAGCATGTAGTTGATGCTTGAATTCCATCCTTCACACCTTAACAGATCGTCTTACTGACTCCTACCACAGTATCTCCCTCTTATGCTAACTATGCTCATTTAGTGACCTAAACTAAACAAACCTTATTGACAGAAAATCAGTGAATGATTTCTAATCACTACCCAGATAGCAAACTATGGGTGAATCAATGTTGAATCTATGTTGAGACCTAACGTAGAAATTATACAGAAAGCGCAAGGTTGATAAAATGTTGAGTCAACGTTTGCTTTTCAACCATAAATCACACTTTACCCAGATAGCAAAAGATGTTAAATCAATGTTGAATTAGGGTTAAGAAGGTTGAATTGTGGTTACGGTTGAAGATTGATGGTTGGATCAACGTTGATTCAACAACATTTTGTCAACATTGAAGTTTGTGTTTAAAAGATGCCATTTAATCTATGTTGTATTTTGGTTTAATTAAAATGTTTGACAGGTCAATGTTTAATTAATGTTAAATCTATGTTTGCAAACATGTAATCTATGTAACCATCGTTGACTCAACATTTTATCAACCTTGCGCTTTCTGTATAATTTCTACATTAGATCTCAACATAGATTCAACATTGATTCACCCATAGTTTGCTATCTGGGTAGTAGTGGTTCTGGACAGTAAACCTGCCAACTGGGAAACTCAATTGCTTTTTTTTTTTCTTTTTTGGAGGATTTGTTTTCAAGAAACTGAGTCTTCAAAAGCAGAACTGCAAACAGCAGACCAAATGAATGTGAGGATTTTAGTTCTATCAGTTGTTGCACATACATGACATCATGACATCACAAGAACCTTGAGGACATATACAATTGTACTTTTTGCATCTTTTAATATTAAATACATCCTTATAGGTACATCTGTTGGGTTGTTTGTATGTTTGGTACACAGAGATTAGTTTACTGCTGAGACCATGTACATGCTTCAGTGAAAATTGACTTCTAATCTTGTCTTCAGATACGAAGGTGAAAAGGGACTATACAATTAGTTGTTTTTGTTTTTCACACTAAGTCACAAGGTAATTGGAATATCCTTTACAAATTCACAGCTAGAACATACAACATACAGATGTAGGAGAAATATTCAGTCTGTGTATTCCTTCCCAACCAGTCAAATGCTTGTGTTTATAGTAGTCATATCTGGAGAATTGAAAGCTTGAATATTAGTTCACCGACTGGCAGGCTGAGGTGAGAAATGTGTGTGCATCATATTGAAATCCAAAATAAACAAAGCCCGAACAACATCCAACAGCTATATCCTAGGAGAGCAAGAATTACCATCAAATGTGTGAATCCACTTTTAGTCTCTGTGGCGTTTCCCCTCGTGTTCCGCAGTCCCACAGCAGATCCTGCCGTGGTGCGGGGATGAACTGCTTTAGTCAGAGTGTATGTTGTGACAGCAGAATGGCGCTTTTGAGAAAATAAAAGCCATCACGCCCCGATGTAAGATGACACGGGGCTCATTTGCTTCAGAGGTGAGAAATACTCAGGGCCATGGTGCTGCATGACCTTGGCAGTTGTGTCCTGAGGGAAAAGTGAATTAATAGCTGACCTTTACATTACATCCTTCACTTCTCTCTATATATGCTTTTCCAAGCAAATATTTACATTTCTGTACCGTAGTCTGAACTAACGAGCTTTTCCAAGATGATTTATTTGCTGACAAGACAGAAATTTTAAATTTTACAGTTTGCACAAGTGTGTTTTAACTTAACACAGATAATTTGTCTAAAACGAACAAAATTGTTTTGTAGCATAAGCTATACACAACAGTGACAGAAAGCTACCGAAAACAGTTACTGGAAGCGCAGCTGAGGCTAAAATGAGTATGATAAGTCACACCGGGCCTATCCACCAATCTCCTGGGTGAAAATTTTGTTTGGTTTACAGGCGGTTTTTTTGTTTGTTTTTACCTTTTCTATGCAAACATCAATATACAGTTTGGAGTTGCACTATGTAAAACTTAATGTAATGTGAAGTGTACAGTGTTGGAAAAAAAAGTTTTCGGGCACCCAATGCATTTGTCATTAAGAATCACTCTCAAGTCTTCAGATGCAATTTCTTTTAGTACAGTCATGGTCAAAATACTAAACTATTCCTAAAAAACTTTAAATTAATTGGTTCCGTAAAAATACATCAGAAATGTTGAGTATTAGGTCATTCTGGTGCCAGTGATCCACTAATGAAGGTCGTGCTTTTTATTAAAAGACACAATTTTTGTTGCTGTGTTTCATGTCTATATAAAGCAAGCACATTTGAAAGTTCTTCAGAGACAAAAATGGCTAAAACAAGGACCCTAATGCAGGAAACACTCCTGAAGATACATATTCTCAGACATGAAACGTGTAGCTGCCGGCAGTGCAGATGCAGTCCTTCAGTCCTTCAGTTGGATACACTCTGCAGAAATACAGGTGAACCAATAGCTTGGAAGACAAACCAAGATCTGGACGTCTAGGGATTTCTTCAGCAAGAAATAACCACATCCTGATCTACATATGCCGAATGACATACAGGAGTTTCAGCAAGAGTGTTGTTCAGTGATCCACCAGCACTGTATGTGACTGACTTCTAGATCATGGTTTGAGGTCCTACAAGGCTGTCACGAAGCCCCTGATCAATGAGAGACAGAGGTTAGCGCCGTTGGGCCCAAGCACACTTGAACTGGAGAGCCAGGAACTGGAAGAAGATTCTGTGGTCAGATAAGTCCAGTTTCCAGCTTTATCGTCCTCCTGCTAACATGAGAGTACACAGAAGACCAGGTAAATCATTATCTCCAGCATGTACAGTACATACTCTCCAGCATGGTGGAGGCAGTATCATGGTTTGGGGATGCATGACTGTTCCTGGTGTCAGTCATCTCACTGTCTGTGAGCACATTGAACTCAAGTACTGTGAGTTCTCCAAACCCACATGCTCCCTTCTGCACATGCACTGTTCTACTGAGGTCAAAACTGGATGTTTCAACAAGATAATGCCCCTTGAACACATCCAGGAGCAGTAGAACTTGGCAGCAGGAGCACAGTATCCAGGTCTTAGAGTGGCCAGCTTAATCCCTGGACATGAGTCCTATTGAAAATCTGTGGTGGATAATCAAAAGGTCTGTGTCAAAGCGTAAACCAAAGAATACAGAAGAATTAAAAAGCAGTGATTTAAGAAGACAATGTTGAGAACTGACATATTGAAACTGTTGTTAGTTTTTCTTGTAAACAACAAACCAAAAAAATATCATTTGTATTCATTTGTGTCTGTCTAATGTAGCCACACCTTTTGAAACACAAAAGAGATTTTTCCACAAATATTTCATGATGATATTTGAGATTGTGCAACATTTTAAGAGTGCCCAAAAAACTTTTTCCACCACTGTAATGTGGATGCAGTCCAGTAAAAGGGAGTAAGCAAAAATAACACAAAAACAAAAACAAAACACAGACATTTTACAGTCTTTGTAGTAAAAATCAAACATGAAAATAAAACATTGTGCGCTGAGGGCCACTGTTGTTTTGTATTTTGGTGTGAGGCTGTTGTTTTAGCTCCAATTTCCACTGCACTGATAGAAATGACTTGCACTACTGTTGATACTGGGGCAAACTGTTAGAATTGTAGATATTTGCTTTTCAGATCATCAGATTCAAACAAACAGTTTAAAATGGAATGATTATCGGACATCTGTCCTCACTGCATATCCGGTGTAAAAAGGGATTTACATAGACTGCAAAAAATTCGACTCCCAGGCAAAATGGAATGTTGCAGAAACAATGTCTTCATAATCGCTTATATCTGTAGCTGGTGTGTACCTTAATGGTTCACAGCTCCAAAGCCCTCGTACTCACTCTTTTTTCTTCTTTGCCATTGAGAGTTTGGCTCGTGACAGGCAACCCTGGACCATAATGCTTCTGTCACTCACAACACTGATTCAATTTACTCTCATTTCCCGCTGTCTGGATGCCAAGGGCAATAAAAAGGATCAGATCAGTCCAGTGGCAAGTGTTTCAAGCGTAAAAGAAGCACTGTTAACCAGCAGCTGGGAACAAAGGCCAGGCTAATGCTGTCAACAATAAATGACAAGTCATGGTAATACATGGCATGTAGTGACATTTATGCATGTGCACTATCATGTACTCGGTGGTAAAAATCTTTCCAGAAACACATTTTCAGCCAGTAATACCAGGATGTCTGACACTGGCTGACTTCCCGACTCCTTGTCAGTTCTCCATCACATAATGTTAACATCATACCATGTCCAAATGCTGCACCTGTTAATATTTAATCACGTAGTTTGCTCTTACTGTCAATATTTTATTGATGCCAAAGTGGCTAAAGATGTGAGTGGTTGACTTTAAAATGGGGCACCTAGTGACACTGAGGTGAAGTTGACTAACAGGGACAAATGCCAGTTTTTCTACAAAAAATGCTTCCATTATTTATCAAGTTCACTGCCTTCACTGCTCAGTTGCTGCTATACAAAGTCATACAGCCATACCTTATTTTACCTTTTAAATCCCACAGCCGGGGTTGATTCAACTTCTTTGTTTTTCACTTCACCTTGATGCCCTGCTGGTATTTTTCTCTTTGGAAATTCACACTCACTCTGCTAAAGATGTTTCATTACAGCCCCATCTCCGAAATAGTTTGCCCTTTAAAAGAAAACTAGTGCAGGACTAGATGTGCTTCCCCTCCTCTCCACTTTTCACAGAGCGAGGGAACATTTGCATAACATTTCACTGGGCCGGTGTGGGGCTCTGATGAGTCGGAGGTCCTGCTTGGTGAACAGTGTGACAAGTGAAGTGTGAAATAAAGCAGCAGATGAGACCTTGTTCTCTCGTGGTGGTGGAGAAGGAGATCGCGAACGACAGGGACAGAGATCTTGTGACTGTCATAACGGAGGAATATAAAACTGTGCAAATATCTTGAATTTCTTTATTTGCAACTATTTATTGCGCTGGTTTAATCACACACGTTTGGAAATATCATCAACCATGTGCTGCGGCAGTAAACAATAACTGGTAGGATCACATATAATAGGTATTTTCACTGTATGAGGTCTTTGTAATTAGTGTGATAACCAATTTGCACATTTCACACAAACAATAGCAGAGATGATTGTAGATAAATAGAGGCCTAACTATTCTCATCCAGCTTAAATGAAATGAATCAATTGTGCAGTCGCACCCTATCAGCATCAGAATGCTTCACACTTAACCCTCATAAGTACACCTGGGGTTCATGCGGACCCCAGGGGTATACAAGTTGTCTTTTTTTTTTTATTAACCAGTTGGATTTTTCAGTCCTTTTAGATGGTTGTCACCCACATAGTTGCCATCATATAAACCAAAGCTTATTTGACTCCAACCAGGTTTGTTCTGTATATATAGAAAAATCATTTGGGGTCTGCAGTCAGACACCAGCCATCCTGTGCATCTTTTTTTATGCATGTTTGTGTTGTGTTGCTCTTGTGATGACTGCTTCAGTTGCATTGTGTTTCATTTCCATTCAGGAGCTCTTATGCTAATATTGTAAGCAATTCATGTTTGTAATCATCAGTAGTAATTATACAGTTTCTTTCATATTTGTATCTATAGAAGACACACATTTTAGGAAAATGTACATTGAAAGGATGTGGGCAGGTACATAAATATGAAACAGATGAAATACTACTGGGGTCCAGCTGGACCCCAAATGTACAGATGAAGTAGGTTTTGCGACATGTACTGATGAGGGTTAAACATCACGCTTGAGTAGGTCTTTATTTACATCTGTAGCTACCTGCTGAACCTTTCAAAGCTAGTGGAAAACCTAGGCGAGTCAAAATATGCAAAAATATGTGCTTTGATCCAAGTATATATCTCTTTTTCTCACTAGAGACCACAACAAAACACAACAGAAACTTTTTTTATCCTTATGTGTTTCAGCATTGTGATTTAATGTTTTTGTTTTTTTTGCAAAACTTAAAAAAGTTTTGGACTTATGGGTTTGCTTCTGTCAGAATCATGGATCTACATGGAGAAGAATAGTCAGGGAAATCTGATTGGTTGTTGACTGATTACACGAAGACGGAACAGGACAAAGGAAGATCTGTGACAACAAAGAATCGGTGGAAACATAGCTGCAGAAGTAGGAGGTATAGAATGAGTCAGGGTATCGGTAATCTGAGCCACAGTTGCTATCATCCAACATAAAGCCAGGGATAGTGCACTACTTACACAATGGAGCTTTGAAAAACAGATGGGTCAGTGCTTGAGACTCGATAGAGGGGTTATCAAAGGAAATCAGAGGCACTGTGAAAGACATTATGATTTGTCAGACTCAGTGGATGGTGATGGTTACTGGTGTGAACCTGGCCATTACTACAATAGTGAATGCATAGTCTTAACAGTGAAGCACAGAGGTGGGAGTGTGATGATATAGGGCTGCATAGGAGCAAAAGGTGTTGGGGAGTTGATATTTACAGATGCACCATGAATGTCTGTGGATTTATCGAACTACTGGTTGACAAGATGACTCCTAGTCTGCCGAAACTTGGCAGAAAAGTAATATTCAAGTATGATAATGACCCAAAGCACACTCACATCCACACCTACGAACAAGTTACAATTATCAGTTCACCCCAGCATGCTTTTGGACTGTGGGTGGAAGCCAGAGAACCCAGAGAAAACCCACGCATGCCCAGGTAGAACATGCAAACTCCACGCAGAAAGAATCCAGTCCCAGGCGTGAATTATAGACAGTGGCGGCTGGTGAAAAATATTCTAGGTGGGGCTGTGCCATATCAAGACAGTTTCAGTAACCATCCCGATACAACTGAACAGAAACAGCAGGATATCAGTGCTCTGTGAAATAATAATTATTTAATGCCAATATTAATAACTTGAGGCATTTTTTGCACAAAACATGCACAACATCTTGTGTAACCACAATTTTGGCAATAAATTATATATACAGCTGAGCACATGAAACAGTGCATTAGTGTTGAATTGACGAGTCAAGTATTATGTTAAGTGTTAAGTATATTAAGAAATTAATAGTAGAACAGAAAAATACTGTACAGTAATTTATGATAAAGCTAAATGTTACTAACTGATCAGAACTGCAACATTAAAGTGATTTTTCAATTAGAAGATAAAGAAAAATACAATCTGCAACAAGTTTGATGATTTCAACATTTCAGTGAACAAGCCAGAAAATGATGAGAAGATTACATAAGCAAACACATACTATTTAGACAAAATATCCAAAAATTACTAAGTGCAATACATTGCTGGATGATATGCTAAAGTCAACTTTATACAAAGAAAAATCTGGTCAAGGGAATAAATGTGTGTGTATATACAGTCAGACAGTACTCTTCTGTTGAAGATTACTTTGCATGGATATGAAACAGGCCTGTACAAAAATGATGGTACCCTTAACTTAATATTTTGTTGCACAACCTTTTAAACCAGGCACTGCAGTCAGGTGATTTCTGTAACTCTCAGTGAGACTTCTGCACGTGTCCACTCCTGGTGAGCAGACTGCTCCAGCTGTCTCAGGTGTGAAGGCTGTCCTTCTCCAGACTGCATGTTTCAGCTCCTTCCACAGATGTTCAGTAGAATTCAGATCAGGGCTCATTGGAGGCCACTTCAGAACAGTTCAGTGTGTAACTCTGTGTCACTCTTCATCTCTTCATCTAGCTGCATCTCGATGTGAGCCTTGCCCAGCATCGTTAGCTTAACGGTGTTCTCTATTTGTGCCCTCCTACTCTTATGTTTCTTTATTTTCTTGGATAAATGTTTCATATCTCTTACTCCTGAAACAGTCCACGCCGTGTCTGTCCCAGCCGTTTTATAGAGCAAACACAGGAAGCAATATAAAGCATTTGCATGACTAGATCCAGCTAGCCAAGCCTTCCTCTTGTCACTGTGACTGTGACAGTGTCACAGTTATCCACCGCACTCACGCATGCTCACTTGGCTTGGTTTTGCACCTCTGGGTATCAGATTCGACGACACTGATTGGATAAAATTCTGGATAAATTTCTGTTGCTATGTCGAATCTCTTGTCGGTAATTGGCTGCTCTGCCACACTAGAGGGGCGATTTCTCTGGCGCCCCAGCAGCTCAGCAGAGATGAGCAGGAAACTATTTTCCCCGAAAATTCTATTCAATATTTTGTACATGACATGTAATTGCGAATTTAAACATGCATGGTGCTAAAAATAACTGATTATTGTTTATTATAAAAATATTTAATTTAAAAATGAAAAATCAAAAACACCGGGGTGGGGGGGTGGGGTGGGGGTGGGGGGTCTAGATTGCCTGTATAACCACATTGGCGACATGACGGGTCCAAAAAATTTTGGTTACGTGATCTATAGGCGCCATTTTGTTTCCAATTCATGAACGCCGGGTTTTCCTGTTAACGTTGTTTACACCGCAGAGAGTAATTCTCTGTCCTTTTTCGCTTCTTAAATACCTGAAAAAATACCCGAGCGCCCTCTTTTGGCCAGCCACCACTGATTATAGATCTTTTAGCTGCAAGGCAACAGTGCTAACCACCGACCACTGTGCAGCCCCCAACTTTGTAAAACAACATTACATTTTAAACCAAACATCAGGTTTAAAGTTGTACATTTTCAATGTTATTTGATGAAGAATGAAACAAGTCACATGATCACAGTTCAGTTACGGGTCACACCTGTCAGATTGTGGGTCACACAATATGGCTGCAGATGGATCTGGCAACATTGCCAGAGAGGAAATGATATGGCCTAAAAACATAACTATTCTGCACTGTCTGAGAGGTGCACACGGTAATTGTGACTTTTAAATTTTGTTTGTTTAATTTTGTTGGCATTATTTGTCAAGGTGCTTTGTATGGACACTTTTCATATACAGTTGTTGCAAGCTAGCATATTGGACCCGTCTGACAACAGAAAACAAGCTTGAAGAACTTATTTTGGGAATCCATCAAAATAGAGACATTTTTTTTATAAAACTTTGTGTACATTTGAAATGTTTGCATGTCCTTTACTTGCATAGTTTTCATGGTGTTGGCTGCCTGAGGAGAAAATGAAATGTTTAAAGACATCTCTATGATGCCTGGCCTTCAATATATCAGACCAAAGTAGTTACACAGTGCTATCTTTATGCACGATGCTAAGCTGCTTTGAACTAGCCTGAACAGGTCATCTGGGAACGGGTCGATCTTAAGAAGTTGAATGTTTGCTTCAGTAGACAGATAGCAAGGCTGTTGTCTATCAGTGCTTTCAAGTTACTGAACAAAATACACAATCTTTGAAATTGCTCCACTGAGCACATCAAATAAAACTGAATCAACAAAAAAATAAACATAACTTTAACTCCAAAGTAAATGAACAAAAATAACACTTCATATAGCTTTTGTACATCATTATATAACTGCTATCTATTGAGCTATACAGTTGAAGACAACATTATTGGCCCCCCTACAAAACTTTCTCAGGTGCGTTTTTAGGATTTTCATCATAACACTTCTAAACATACTAGTTTTCTTCAGAAAATATAAATCAAAAGAAATCAGCCCAGACTTGAAAGAAACAATCGTTGATGCTTACAAAGCAGGGGAAAGGTATACAAAATTATCACAGCATTTCCACGTGTCAAGAAGTGGAGTGAGAAGTATCATCAAGAAATTCAAAGAGAGCCACACAGTACAGAACCAGTATGGCAGAGGGAGGAAGCGAAAGATTCCAAAGACTCTTGAAATGAAACATGTGAGAGATGTGTCTAAACATGGTCGAACAACCACCAAAACACTAGTTAATGACTTATCCAAGTCAGGAATTGTAGTGTCAAAGAAGACAGTCACTAGAGCCTTGCACAGATGCAGGCGAGGACGCAGGCAAAGAAAAACTCCACTGCTACAGAAGAGACACCTTCAAGCTGGGCTCAAGTATGATAGGGAGAGAGGCTATGAAAACTGGAAGCGTGTCCTTTGGTCTAATGAGATCAAACTAGTGCCCTCTGGCCATAGTAATGTTCCTTATATCTGGAGAAAGAAGTGACCCAAAGAACCCCGTCCCTACAGTTAAACACGGTGGTGGTAGTATTGTGCTGTGGGGATGCTTCAGTGCATCTGGAACTGGGAATCTTGTGAAGGTTGAAGGAATCATGACGAGAAAAGGATATATGAAGATTTTGAAAGAAAACCTCAAGCATTCTGCTGGAAGTCTAAGTCTGGATCGTCGCTTTGTCTTCCAACATGACAATGACCCAAAACATATACGTCGCTCCTAGTGAAGAATTACCTCCAGAAGACCAAGGTGAACGTTATTGACTGGCCTGCACAAACCCCTGACTTGAATCCCTTTGAAAATCTGAGGGGTCGACTGATGACCATCAAATCTGAAGGAGTTGAGAGATTTGCCAAATAAGCTGAGATTCCTCAGGAGATGTGTCAGACAAACACACACACACACACACACACACACACACACACACACACACACACACACACACACACACACACACACACACACACACACACAATAATAATAATTTTGTCTTCAGCTGTATATAATTGTATATTATTCAGTTCTATATAACTGTGCATTAAGTCATTTGATATTGTGGATGAAAGTGCAGGCTTCAGCCAGGTCTCTATAGCTGAGAAGAACAACAAGACATTTTCTGCATTTCTGACACAATTAGCTCAAATTAGATATCATAATAGTGAAGAGAAGAGGTGGGAAATCATAGAAACTTCAAGTCTTAAGATGACTCAGGAGCCATTATGTGATTAGACTGCATACGTATACCGTTATGAAAATTATGGTCCCCTGCCATTTGTTCTTTGAGTCGAAAGAAAAGGGTTTGAGATTTTCCAGCAATGCATGAGTGCAAGGGCCTCTCAGATAGGCGCTGCTCTGTAATTAGAAAGTCACTGGTATCAATCACCCTGCCGTGGCAGGCTAATTTTTTCATCATCAATTACCTTGAACATTCTGGACGCTGATCAGACGAGAGCCGTCTTAAACCCACTGCCTGGCTGTCATTGACACTAATGGAATTTTAAATCTTCTCTCACAGTGGAGTTCTACTTAAGTGCAAGTCCCAATTATGGGTAGGGTAATTTAGCTAATCTCCTTGAAAGGCGGCGATAGGCTGCAATCAATATCAAAATATGTCCCCTGCTTAGAAGCAAGCAATTTCCTTCCATTCTGACACGCCAGGTTGCCACTTCAGAGCTCAATAGTGACTTTAAAAGGACGGCATACGACTACCTTAGAAAAAATCATTTCGATTATGTTTAATACTTGTATTTCTTTGTGCTTGTTTTGCCTTGACCTTTTGGAGTAACTATGAAAACAGCCTTATGTTCTAATCACCAAACTCCATGTATAGCAGAGAGCATCATGATAGTGGTCATCTTTATGGTCCATAGGAGATGATGGGTTTGGTGACACAGAAAACATACTGATCTCACAGTTAGATGCCAATTGCATACGCTATGAATATGTATTGTTGTGAGAGGATTCTGTTCTTTATCCAGCTCTATCGGGCCTAAATGTTTCTCATAGAAATATTCTGATATTATGTAATTGGTTTCCAAAAAGTGTCCTAACCCTTTGGATTTAATGAATCCATAGTATATCTTCTAGCATTATCCTCAGACAGGATGGCAAAATAAAAGCAACACAAAGGCTACTACTTAAAATGTGCATTAGAAAATAATACAAAACTTTTAAACAGCATAAAGTTTGTTTGTTTGTTTTTTTACTTTCCCCTCTTACAGTACATAATGGATTTAATGTGAAAACGTATGGAACATGTGGAAGTCCATGTTTTGTGAAGTAATGCCATCCTTATTTATATGGCATATCTGAAACAACAGAACCAGGGTGCTTTCAATTTCAGACAAAAAATAATATTGAAGACAAACAGCAGGTGTGTTTCCATTCCTGTTTTCATATAAATTTTCAGTTTGCACATAAACTGACCACAGTCACATACAAAGTACGGCAACCAAGGTTTTCTGTGTGTTATGAAGGAAGATTTGACGTATTGATAAAGTACAGAAACAGATTTAAATGATGACGTACATGAAGTACAGTATAATATCCACTGAAACCTCTGCTCAGGACTGACTTACTTTCTCTTCTTCTGTAGTGGACTGCTGTTTGTCACAACAATCTCATACTTAATATTTTTATAGCATCAATGGATGGAACGTGGCATTAGTTTGGATTTTCTTTTGCAAATTTCAAAAGAAAATAATCTTATTTGCTTAAAATTTGGATGAAAACGAGAATAGAAACACTACTTGTTGGTGGATTTTTTTTTTTTTTTCACAAATTACAGTCAAAGCTGAGTTGCAAATGTTTTTGGATTTTCATCAAGTTGAAGCTAAGGTGATTAGATTTAACATCATATATTCCTGCAGTGAGCACACAAGAAACCAATGAACTTGAATAGAAAAGGGACAGTGCAGGTTCATCAGAATGATCTTGGAATGACAGTCCATCCATACAGGGTCGCAGGTGAGCTGGAGCCCAGCTACCTTAAGCATGGATTATGCTTTCCACAGATTCAGCACAGGAGAATAGCTTTTATACTCCGTGTGGCATCTGCTCCCAAACTGCAGGGGCAGTGTATCGCTAACACACGTCTACTACAGTACTAAACTAGAGTGGAAGAGGTTTGAAATTTTTTACACCAGGGGAAACATGAAGATCTGCGCTTGTCTTTGTGAAGAGTAAGAGTTAAAAGTAACTTTTTGTAGCTGTGTTTGATTGATAAATGAGACATCGACTACAAAGCATCTGGCTGAACAGCCTCATAAAGCAGTTGATGAATTTTACATTCGACTGCTTCCCTGCTCCTGTTCTTCCGCCATGTTTTCCGTGCGTCTCTGTCTGCGTTGCGAGAAAAATCTGGAGGTGCACAACGCAGAAATTTTACGCTTGATAAGGACCGTGCGAGGGAGGCGTGGCTGCTAAAATGACATAGTTCACTTAGAAGGACCTCGTGGAGACGTTAAGTATAAAACAAGCTTTAGGGCAAAGGCAGGAGACACTATGAACAGGTCGACAGTCTATCACAGGGCTACATAAAGAGACAAAAAATCACACTCACAATCACACCTCTGGACACTTTAGAATCATCAGTTAACTTCAGAATGTTTTTGGACTGTGGGAGAAAGCCAGAGTACCCAGAGAAAATTCACACATGCACAGGGAGAACACGCAAACTCCGTGCAGAAAGATCACAGGAAGGCCGGGATTTGAACCGGGGATCTTCTAGCGGCAAGATGATAGTGCTAACCACTGAGCGACTGTGGAACCCCAGAATGACTGTATTACTCTAAATTTATAAATCGAATATGCTTTTTAAAAAAGAATAATCATAAATCTTGTTTTTAATTGTGTCTTCACCGCTATTTAGAATTCAATTACATTGTCTGGGACGGGATATGGTGTAATCAACAGAACAACTACATCAATCTATCATTCGTACTAACTTTTGATGCCTCTGCAGTGCCAAGAGCCTTCACTAGACACAGTGTGCTGCTGAGTTGTCCAAATATTCATCTAGCCCATTCTCATCAACGTGATGTCTCAGAAACTTGAGGGATTTTCTTCATGTGTAGCACAGAAGAATGCATAAGATCTTGGTGGTTGAAGGCCTTGGATTCCTCAAAAAACATATATTTGACATGACAAAAGAATTCAGATGCTAATCAGGACAGAATTTAAAATGATGATATTTTATATCTGAAAGGTCAAAGGTCAGATTGACAATGATTCAACACCAGAACTTAGATATAATGAGGGTGATTGTTGATGTTGGGTTGGATGCTAATTTGGTGACACTAAACTTGAGTTTGGTTGTTGCTAGAGGTACGGACCTGTACCCGTAGCCTGTGGACTACGGATACGGCACTTGTCATTTGCCAATCAGATACGCGAGATCTGGTCACGTGACTCCCGGTAGACGCTAGCGGTACGGACCGTAGCATCGGTACTACAGGTACGGACCCTAAACCTGACCCTAACACTAACCCTAACCTTCACCTTTGCTTACCTTTCAACAGTTTGCAGTGGTTAGCAGCTTCTTGACTCGTGAGATTCGCGTACGGGTCCGTATCTGTCTGGCAAATGGAAAGTGCCGTATCCGTAGCCCACAGGCTACGGGTACGGGTCCGTATCTGCAGACACTACCCTTGAGTTTTCACCTTGAAGCTGTGCTGATTGCCCGGTTTGCTCACTTTCTTGTCGAGCCTTTTTCTTGTACACATAACTGAACTCAATTTAAGATCAATGCGATTTTGACTTCCTCTCACTTCCCAGTTTAGAAAGGGAAATACTCTTCTTTTCCTCAGTCACTCGGCTATTTTTCTGAAATGATCAGCTCCTGAGCTAACAGCGAGATCCAAAAAAAACACTTGATTGGCTCAAAAACGAGCCTGCACACCATCAGAAAACTGTCTCTGTGATCAAATTCAAGTCACCATTCTGTTTTTGTCCTGCTTGTCCTGTGCTTTTTCTGCTGTTCTCAAACTGGATGGGATAATTTGTGTTAGATTGATTTATTCCTCTGGGAAAAACAGGTCAGAATTCAGTCATCTCCAAATAAGAAGATGATTTAATTCCGATGAGGGGAAAAAGAAGCTATTGTGAGCTGCAAATCTTTCCTCTGGCTGAGAAGACCTTCTGTGCTGCTGGCTTCAGGAAGTGTACGAAGCAAAGACATTTTTGAATTTGAGGCTTCTATTCAGCAACATCCATTTCTGAAGCACTGTCCACTGCAAAAGCTACAACTGTGGATTCTATCAGAACTGGCTTCAATGGTACACACAAGGAATTTGACTGAGTTCTTTTTCTCAGTGAACTTGCACACTTTACATTTTTCACCGCATATACACTGTTGTTTAAAAGTTTGGGGTCACTTAGAAGTGTCCTTATTTTTGAAAGAAAAACAGTTTTTCTCAATGAAGATAACATTAAATATAGGGTCCAGCCCCCCCAGCAACCCTTATGAGGATTAAGCGGTGTATAGATAATGGATGGATGTACTCCAGTCTGAACAAACATACTATATATATATATATATATATATAAACTGCAACTTGACTGTTCAGTGGAGTCTTTCAGCCTAAAGGTGTAAATTCTAGTAATTACATTTTTTTAATTGTGAACACACTATAAATGTTTGAATTCATTATGTAATTAGGGATCCAGACACTATTTAAAATTAGCAAAATCCTTTGTTCTAAATTCCGTCTCTCACTGTGTTGTATTATGAACACGACAGCCTTAGTTTCTTTTTCGTAGTCTTGTTGAATTACCTTTTAGATCATGATCAATAATTTACAACTGGTGAGGGGGAAATTTTATAGGCTTCTCAGTTTAGTAACTATTACATTCCTTATTTCTCAACATGACAAGCTACGTTCCAGCTTCTCTCTATGAATAGAAGAAGCCATATCATCTCTCGTCTCTATTTCTGCTCCCCTCTTAAATTTAGCATCAGGTTCGTTTGATATGAATACACCAGCGGCTTTGTCTCTGTCGGATTTTGACGTTTGTAATCAATAACCTCAGACTTAACTTCTGAATGTTCCCAGTTGAGCTTCTGATTAGATATTCCAGTCTCATTCTGCTGCCCCGTGACACGTTTTAATCTGCTTTAAAGACTTTGAATATTTTCTCAAGTAGCTGAACACAAGTAAAAATCCATAAGTGTGACCTGCGCACAGATACTGGCAAAGGTGGAAACAAAAGGTCTGACTAATATGTGCAGGAGATCGCAAATAGAGAATAAATATACATATTTGTGAGATGTGATTTACCTCCAGAGGAAAAACATCAGCTCTGTTCACATGCTCCAGATAACTTCACCACTAGCTTCACTACAGCTAAGGTCTTCAGGTTAAGCTGTATATGTGAACTTTTGATACCCATGCCTGAGTATGTCTGTTTCCATGAATAAACCAACAAAAACAACATTCCTCTCTCCCTGTCTGACTAATAGCTTTGTCTTGATAGTGATTGTAGCAGCGACAAAATGTACAGTGTAACTCACTGATGTGGTTTTGCTGGAATGAGAATGCGGCCTCAATGTTTCTGCCTGAGCACACAAACACACTGGATGGATGTTGATATATTTCACAAGCCAATTTATTTATGTGGACAAAATAAACTCGCCACGTCGTCTGTGGAGTCGCTGCCCTTGAGCTTCCCAGCTTATCAATTAAACTGCAGTTTTCCAATGTAAAGATAGGGTTTTGAAACTCTACTTTTAAACCATGGACATAGAGGAGACGATCATTTATTCCGAAAATGAATGAAGAAAACTTGAACATCTAAAATTCCACAAAACTCCAACTGTTGATAAAGACCATGTGATGTCATGTATGACTGCTTTGCCCAAGGTAAAGATTGAATTTGAAGCTAGGGTTTAATTCATTTTTATTCAGCTTTATTCATATGGCACCAATTCACACCATTCACTGATCAGGTATAACATCATAACAGTGACTTCTGTGGGTCCTGTGGGTTGCGTGGTGGGACCTACCTAGATCATCCTGGTACATCCCACTGATGCTCAATTAGACTTGGATCTGGGCAGTGTGGAACCCGGGTGAACACCTTTGTGTTCCCCGGGCCACTCCTGAGCAGTTTTTGCGGCATGTCGGTGTGTATTATCCTGCTGAGCGTGGCAACTGGCATCAAGAACTGCTGTTGCCATAGGGGGTTCGGGAGTTGCTAGCTGCAATGTTTAGGTGGGTGGTACATGTCAAACATCCACATGAATGTCATGAATGAAGGTTTCCCAGCAGAACGTTGCATTATAACAAGATGATCGTTATTCACTTCACCTGATGGTAGTCGTAATGTCGTGACTGATTGGTGTAGGTCATCTCAGAATATTTCACATATTTTGAACAAAGAACAGAGAATCAATTAATCCAAAGGTGCCTTTGGATTCCCTGTGAGCAAAGGCTTGTGGCAATTTAAGACTGAGCAAATGATAAAATTACGCGAGTAGGATGAGTAAGTCAAATTTTAGAGCAAACATTGTGCCAACTGAATTTATGTATACACAAAATAATCGTGTGGAAAGCAGCAACCCAACGGAAGCCCACTGAACCCATTTAAGGCATTAAGACAGGAAGTTCATGCCCTCTCTTCACCTGCACTTGTGAGTTGAAACCTAGGTCACGCTAAGCAGAAATAATGCCAACCTAGCATAAATTAAAATGAGGAGGTGGTTAAACTTTTGATTCCATTATGTCATATGATTCCTGATTGGGTCTTAAGACAATGGTTTGTGGCTTTCCAGAATGGAAGGAGTGTTTAGAAGAAGTTTGCATAGATATAAAAGATGATGTAATGCTTTGTGTAGTCAGTTTAAATCTCAAGATTTTGCTCATGTTTGTTTCTGTATTCAATAAGCATTATTTGCATCAGACTCTGTCTTGAAAACTTTTTGAAGATTCTAATTTTTTTGACAAAGCTGCCTGATCTTCACTGACCTTAGCAAGCAGACTGAGTCACAACACAGTGAAGCCAAAGCAATGAGCTGGAACTCGTTCAAAAGCGGATGTGACCTGTACACTCGGTTGATAATCGTCTGTGTTTGTAAATGTTTGCGAATCCAATTTCAGTCTGTCAGTCAAACTTTTTTTGTGCAGAATTTTTGGTAAAATACAGAGTAGCAGAAAGTGCTTTACAGAACAAAACAAAACAAAAACATGAAAATAAAACACGTCTGCTGGTTATTAACATCCAGATCAGTCACACTGACCTCTTCTTTTCCTGAGAGCCACATGATTTTTCCATTACAGTCCCACCAGTTGGATGCAAAAGTTTCCACAGATATGTCAAAGTGGGATGTGAAATTTTGTTGCAAAGTTGCAAAGCAGAGTTTCATTTAAAAATATCTTTGATTATTCAGGAGCTTGGTACAAAACTGACAACCCATTATTTGTCTCGCCTTCTGCTGATGGAACATTCTCCTTATACAAAGAACACATTGACTCAGCGCAACCTAATAAAATTGACCGACCTCTCCAATCGCGTCTGACCCTCACCTGTCTGTACTGTATTTACATTCTTTCCTGTGTTTCTTTTTCAACTAAATAGTGAACTGTGTTACATTGTGAAAATCACAGGCACTTGCACGCACCAGGAAAGTTAGTTCTTGTTTATCTATCTATATATTATGAAAGCTGTTGGTTTGGTTGCCATACACACATCTACATTTCAAAGGCCAATGTAAGTTCACGCTTAATTGCAAAGTTTTTCATTATTTTTAGAACGTCAATATCTATAATTTTAAAGGTTAAAAAAATTAAAAGCAGTGCCATTTTCTTGTTATATTTTACGTAGACCCCAGAGTTCATCCGGAACAGTAAATGAGGAAAGTGTTTTTCAGTCTGTCCTTTTGCATCACATCGGCTGCATCATCCTCCTGTCAGAGTTACTCAGTTGATTTTTTGCCAGACAAGTCCTGATTCCTTCCTCACTAATTCCCTGCTCGTTATTTTCATTTTTTGTAACATATTTTAAAGTGTTACCCAACTAAATTATAAGCAGAAAAGTGTTTTGTGAAGACACAGTCAAATTATATTTTTAACCACCATGAGGAAACTTTCACGGTGACAGACCCACTATAATCCTAAAAACTCATCCCTGTCTATCAAAGTTACATATTTAGAAGCTTTATTCCCATGATAATAATATCTTTCTAGCAGAAAATCACTTAGATGTAGCTCTCTACTCCTGTAGAGTGTGCCTATCTTTGACGTCTGTCTCTCTTTACCCACTTGTCTCTACTTGCTGCAGCTCCAGCATGCCAGCTCACCTACAGCTTTATTCTTTAGGTTTGTTTGAAAACCTGAAAGTCTGACAGTCTGAAAGTCTATTATTATAAAAGTAGGGAAAAAAAGTAATTTTATTGGATGTTGTGTTTTTGCATGCGAGTTTGAGATGTGCATTATGGTCACCATCCACCCCTTCCACCTCTTTCCAGCTCCATTGCAGTACAACGCATTTCATTCATTCAAACTACAAAACAACTCTGCCTCTGAAAATAATAGTCATTGACGATGTTGCACCCAAACTTAATAGGAAAATGCTGGGCTGTATAAAAGGAAATACAGATGGGGGAAT